>NC_050576.1:246194231-246494231 GCF_011100635.1 Trichosurus vulpecula | reverse complement strand
TTGGTGTCTCGTCTTATAACGTTTTCTCTTCCAAAAAAAGGAAGAACAATCTTTATTCTGATGTTTGTAGGGTTCCCATAAGCCACGTCTAAGCTCTCTTTTTTCTAAGCCAGAAAATTCTATTACTCTCATTTTGTCCTAGAACCTGCTAACCTTCTTCATGCAAATAAAAACAGATTTATTCTGATTGATTTATCATTTGCCCAGATCTGGGATTTCATTATGAAGGTGAAATCATAGTATGGGAATGCCCTCTCCCTATGCAGATGAATATCTTGTTGGCAATGGATAGTATTAAACAGAGTTAGCTATCATGGCATTGAGAGGTCACCGCCATTTTTAATGACAGGAAGTTCTATTAGTGTTCTAGACTCTACCAAATAAGGAGAAATGGAAGAGAATGCAAGAGCATACTGAAGCTCAGTCTAGGGAAACAAGCATTATTTCTTTGTTTAAAATTGGATATAATGGATTCCTGATAATCAGAAATACATGTCTTACATGACAATAGCTTATTTTAATATAAATTAGCTTAGGAGTCCTATTTCTACGCTGTATTAATGTGAATATAGCAGAAAATGAAGTAAAAATGTGGAATCTTACACTTTCTGGGGTTAAAAGTGGGATATCATTAATTTATTCCTCATGTAGTTTCATAAAATTTCTTCATATTTGTGCTTTTATAGCTGAAAGTTTTCTGTTCACATGCACTAAAATACTTAATTCTCTCTAACAACAACAACAAAGACAACCAGTATGATATGTCAGAGGTAGGAGAAGAGCCTCAGTTTTCCTGATGGGAAGGCTGGCTCCTTAGTTCCTCTACCAACCTGCCATTCACTCTCTACTTGGGAGGGATCCCCAGGAAATATAAGAAACTGCTCTGGGGGCAGAGGCTAGGTGGCACAGTGAGTAGAGTACCAGCCCTAGAGTCAGAAGGACCTGAGTTCAAATTCGGCCTCAGACATCTGACACACTTACTAATGTGTGACCTTGGGCAAGTCACTTAACCCCAACTACCCTGCTTCTCCCCTCCCCTCCCCACCAAAAAAAATAGAAAATGCTCTGGTTTGAAGACATATTTATAGTTAAATGCTTATGAAAAATGAGGTATACCAAATATTTATAGTACTGGGATCTAACAAAACATTTTATCTATTTAAATTCAATTATTCTTTACATTCCGATGAACCAATGGCCACAACAATGGAATTAGATACACCAGATCTATCATTATTAACAAGTCCTTTTGGAGAAATGCTGTTAGATACACGCTATATACATTATAGAGACACTGAGTCCAAAGAGTTTTTATATCTATTATATGGCCCAGCGGATAGGGCTAGATTCAGAGCGAGGAGAAAGTGAGATTTGAATCCGGCCTCGGTGACCTTGGGCAAGTCACTTACCTGTCTCTGGCCTCAGTTCCCTCATCTGTAAAATGAGGGGGAGTTGGACTAGCTGACCTCTTGGGTCTCTTTTGGCTCTAAAGATAAGATCCTAAGTCACCTAATCTCCAAAGGCCTCTGTTTTCTTGTCTGTAAAATAAAGGTGCTGGACTAGACAGGCTCTAAGGGTCTAGGTCGGGGGTTCTATGACACACTGTATTTTATGTTATTTGTTTGCAACATCTTCACTGGGTTGGTGAATGCTAGAAAGCCAGGGAGGGGAGGGAAAGAGGAGAAAGAGAAATTGGAACTCAAATTAAAAAACAAAAAGAATGTTAAAAATTCTTATTATGTGCAAATTGGGGAAGAAAAAAAATATTATTTTTTTTAAAAAAATGAGCCAGTTTGCCACTATCCGGAAGAAGAGAGAGCCACTTCACTTAAGAAAAAACAATACCCCTCAAAAAAAAAAAAAAAGAAAGAAGAAAACAAAAACCAAGCCCCACAATTAATGGAGTGCTGGAGAATTCTCCACACTCACTGGAGGTCAAGTCCTGGCAGAATGCTGCTGAAGCAGGTGCATGAGGATTCTCAGAAATGTGCCCCCTGAACACATCTGTAACCCGATCGGCTGGTGCCCCATCACCCTGTCAGCAGGGACGGCCACATACTGAAAGCAGGTTTTCAGGGATGTTTCATCATGTGATAATTGGTCTGGGAAATGTTATCTGCAAGATCACATTGCTGGGAAAGTTATGGGGCCAAATTTTCCTGTGGCGGCTAAGCGATCAGAACAATGCTTGTCACTAAGAAGCAGAGGCCCGAGACATCTTGCTCTGAAGCTGGTGGAGAATCAAAAGTTTTACAGAATTTCAGAGCTAGGAGGGTCCTTACAGACCAGCTATACCAACACCTTCATTTTAGAGAGAAGGAAATTGAAGCTGAGGAAAGTGACTTGTCCAAAGTCACATGGGCAGAGTCACACCTGGCAGAGAACCAACTAATTAAACAGCAAGCACTTATTAAGCACCCGCTGTATTCCAGACACTGTGCTAGCTTCAGGGGATATAAATACAAGGAATTAAACAGTCTGTATCTAAATCTGCCGATTCCAAAATCCAGCGCTCTTTGCGATATTTAAATTATTCTGATGCCTTTTAAATTGAGTGATAACATGTTCTTAATTAGGTCTAATATACTGGGCAGCAGAGAGGAAGAGCAAGAATTTTAAGATTTTGCTTTAGTAGAGAAGAGAGGTGTCCAACTCCAGAAAAAAAGTATCTGAGAGATGATTAACAAAAGAAAAAAAAAACTAAAATACAACATTGATAATATTAATTTATGATTTTCAAAGTCAAAATGCAAGAATGTTTCTATTTGAGTTTGACACCACTGGGCTAGAAGACAGAGATGTGCTGGAGCCAATCAGTTGGAGAGAGTTGATTGTTAAATCTATAATGTGAATATTTGCTCCTTGTAACTTAGGGCATGCTACAAATCAAGATTGATTCATTGTTTTGTTGAAGAAAGTGATGGAGAAAATATTAATAATTCAGATCAAACTCAAAAGTATGTTTTGGGTGCATTTCCTGCCTGCTGGAGAGTCATTTGTTAAATATTTCATGACAGATACACCCAAAGCTTAGATGGGAGGGGGGCAGGAGATAGAGGGTGGAGCAGGAGGCGTCCCACAGTAACCTAGGTAGAGGATTACCACTGGTTCCTCTCCTAATGGTACAATGCTCACCTGAGCTATACAGGTTTATGAAGGAGATAGAATAGGATGCGGATATTTTTAAAACGGATAATTATAAACATGATGCAGAAGAAAAAGTAATGGTTTTAGAGTCAGAGGTCTTGGGTTCAGATCCTGACTCTGCCTCTTACTCTCTGGGTGACCTCAGTTTCCTCATCAGTCACAGGAGAGGATTAGACTGGATGGCCTCTATGATAATATGGTCTACAACCTAAGTATATTCATAGAAACAAAACCTATAAATACAAAATTAATACTTCAGTAAAACAACACTAAAAAAGCCACGTTATAAATTTTATATGTAGGTTAATAACGTCAATTTATTATTAATAATAATAATTAAAATTGGTATAATTATTGATAATTAAACAATAATAATAAGTTGGAAAGCTCACAATCTAATAGAAAATAGGTTCTTTTGCGTTAATGACTTATCAGTCTTAGACTTAAAAATAGTATAAGATCACCTTAGGTTTATGATTTCAGTGATTTGTAATTTTGTCAGGCGGAAGAACTCCCTTCACCAATTCAATCCAGAACAATGGCCAATATGCTTCATTGGTAGATGTTTTCTACTCTCTCTACATAACAGGGAGTTGTCTATTTAAGAAAACAAAACAACCACCACACCAATAAAGCCAACAAGGTCCTGGGTATTACTAGTGCCTCAGGATTAAAATACAAGCATGAAATCCTAAAGAAATTGAGAGTCTCCCAGAGAGATACACCATGGACACAGCTATGTGGACATGAAGTCATTGGAAGGAAAAAGCTGCAAGGACTGGCGAATGCAGGGAGAGCTTCCTGGAGGCCCTGATGTAGGAAGTGAGATTTACCGGGAGATAAGGATGATAAGAAGAGGGAAAAATAAAGCTGGAAGGCATTTTCTGCATGAGGCTTGTACAAACACATGGAGGTGGGAGATGGAGACTGAGCCTGGAGAGCAGCTCTAGTCCATTTCAGTTGTAACATCTCCATGACTTTCAACGAATGGTGGTCAAGCCCAGGAGAATGTGAGCTCCACAAGGGAAGGACTGATTTCACTTTGTCTTTATATCCCAAGAACCTGACACAGGGTCTGGCAGGTAATAAACAACTGACAAAAGCTTACTGATTGATTGATATTAGCTCACACAAGGTTTTCATCTGCAGTACTACTGACCTATTGAAAAGCACAGTTGCTTTTCTTACACCCTTCAGTGATTCTCCAAACTAGAGAAGGCTCTGTTTGCCTTCTTGTTCTGAGTGGAAAAGTTTATACAGGTTAAGGAATAGTAATTGTAGTTAATAATTGACCACAGAAGCCATCAGGTATGTTGTGAGTCAAGGTATTCAGGGAGAAAATGTTTAAACACATTATCATTCTGATCTTAGAACGTCAAACAACACTAAAAAAAAACCCCAATCTTTTTTGGGAATTTAATTATATAGAGCTAAGTCTCCCTATCTATATTTATCCACTTTTCTGTTATTTTTGATAAGGCTTGTACATTTCCTGTCTCTGTAATCCTTGGTTAGTCATGGAGCATGGAGACGCATGCTTGAAATCTTAAGGACATATGGCAAATATAGAGAATGCCAGAGGTAAATAAAGATCCGTGATTCTGGCTTAGAAAGAAAGGAAGGAGAGAGAGAAAGAGAGAAAGAGAGAGAGAGAGAGAGACAGAGAGAGACAGAGAGAGACAGAGATAGAGGGAGAGAAAGAGAGAGGGAGGGAGAGAGAGAAGAGGAGACAGAGAGAGAGAGAGAGAGAGAGAGACAGAGAGAGACAGAGAGAGAGAGAATGAGGAGAAAGAAAGAAAAAGAGGTAAAGAAAGAAAACAAACATACCATAATTTAACACTAGAGATTTAGCTTTTCAAATAAAACACAACTTGGGTACCATAACTCACCTGACATGATAATCTGTGGCTGGCCTAAGGTCTTTCAGGCTACATTCTAATTCTTCTCCACTGAAAAGAAAAACAGAAACAATATAGGTACCAGTTTTCAGTTCCCAAAGGAGAAAAGGAGATGAATGAAAAGGTGATATTAGACTTGATAAGATAGGGAATAAACACTAAGGGTTGCCTTTCTATATTCAGAAGATGGAAGATTAATTTTCCCAAAGGTATATTCTATAAGCCGGCAGTTTCGCTGTCTTCCACAGTAGGATCACATTATTTCTAACAACCAACTATATATAAGGAGCTAATGTCATCATGCCTGTCACCTGAGGACAAAGATGCTAAGGTCAGCAGAAGTTGAAATGAGCATCCTGAGCTCGGCACCTGTCTCCATCCATACTTTGTACTCAGATTCTAATGTGATCATTTTGCGGCTCCAGAATGGGCAAGAACTATTTCATTCTGGCCATACCAAGCACATATCTAGCACTGAACTTGGAAAACAGCAGGTCTGAATAAATGCTTGTTGAGCTGAATTAGAAATGAAATCGTTTAGATCAAGTCAGAGCCCAGGTTACTTGACTCATCAAATATTCTTAAAATGTATGTGTTCAGATTCTGTTGGGAAGCTTTACTTATTTTCCGTGGGGTTTTCTTTTTGATGCTAATTAATTATTCAATTGTTTAAAAAACCACAGAAAATGTATTTTTAAATCAACTCAAAGGTAAGATTTCGGTCCAATTAGTGATATTTTTAAATTTCAGTTAAGACTTTACGAATGTTAATAGAAAATATTCCTTTAAACTAAGATGAAGCCCCCAAATTATGGATAGTTATGTTCTAAAAGCCAAATCAGTTGATTGGATCTTAGAACACTTTCTCCCCAAGAATCAGTAGATGGGCTCTCACGCTAGCCCCCAAAACCTATTCACTCCACAGTATGCCTGAAACCTGTTCAGGAGTATGCTAACAGCACCAAAGTCTCTAATGGGCATCAGTAGGGGACATTCATTGTTCTTGACTTGTGTTAGTAGCCATTCATTCTTACTTTGCTCTAGTGCAGACAGAGACCATCAGCCCCTAAAGCTCTTCAACTTCAAGGCAGGAATGGGGGGGGGGGTGTTCCTTGTGTTCCATCTCCTTGTGGTGACTCCCATGGACTGGGGCAGGGAGTTGGGGTGATGGAAAGTGGGAAAAGAGGATAAGCAATTAGAGGAAGGGCCTTGGGCCCTAAAGAGCCCCAAACCTGTCCTACTGATGCTGCTACTATTTAAAAATAAATTTTACGCATTAGAAAGGTGAAGGGCAAACATTCATCTCAGTAGAGTTATTTCATTTTCCTTCCTGGGGAAGAATAGAAAGAAATAATCCATCTAACCTTACCTGTAGATGATCTTGTACTTTCCATCTCTCCCTTTGTCTGATAAGGCCACTTCATAGCTGTAGGGGTAGGGTGGGCTGTTGTGGGGTCTGTCTCCACTGGAAAGGCCAGTGGGAGGGGACCATGTGAGCAGGACTGTCCTTGCTTGGACATTAGAGACCTAAGGGAGAAAATCAGGATAAAAATGGTCAGACTGAGTCCACACAAACCCTCTGCTTACTCACACCAAAGGATAATAGCATTGTACTTTCATGCCCAAACATGATGATGAGTTTTAATTTGCTAATGGGTAAGAATTTTTAATTAAAAGAAAGGCAGGAAATACATTTTACCAAATTCATAATAGCATCATGAACCACACCGTACGTCATTCAACACCTGGCCTGACAACAGAAAACATTTACACCAACAACAGCGACATCATACAAGGTAAATACATTGTATATTCTGGGAAGAGCCCAACTGTATCTGTTACTTTCATACAATTATGATAAAGCTTCAATTCTCTTGAAGCTGAGTTTAACCATGAGACACAACAATTAAATATTTCTCTGACTTAAAAAAAAAGATTGGCATGATGGATAGAACACATCTCAAATATGGAAGCCCTGTGTTCAAATGGTGCTTCTCACACATACTGGGTGAGCTGGGACCAATCGCCTAAACTCTCTCAATGACTCAAAGAAATACAATTAATTGCAGAGAAGTTGCTGATTTACATTTACATTCCTCTTTGGGAATTTCTAAACCAGTGAAATCATAGGTCTAGTGCCTTCTCCTCCAGCCCCCTAACCCGCAAGCATTTGTTGTCCAGGATTTGGAGTTGGAGGACCTGATTTTAAATCTAAGTTCAACCACTTACTACCTGGGTGAGACTTGGCAAGATACTCAGCCTTTCAGGCTCAGTCTTTTCATCTGTTATTTGAGGGAGTGGAATTTCTGCAAGGTTCCTCAAAGTTCTAAGTCTATGATCACTAAATGGTAAAGAAAGCAATGCATTCATAACTGATGAAACTTCATGACTTGCTAATGCTTTCAAAAAATAACCATGAAAAGAATCCATTCATGAGTCCAATGAACCAAGAATTACTTCTACACCAACAGTTGCCTAGCTGTATAATGAAGGGAGGGAAGTGTCTTCATAATTCTCTTCTTTGGAACCAAGCTAGGTCTTTATAATTGGACACCATTCAATTTCAGCTATGTTGTTGTGGCCACCATTCTTTCCATTTATGATGTGGTAGGAAATGTATATATTGTCTTCCTAGTGCAGGCTCCTTCACTTTGCATCAGTTCATATAAATCTTCTCACACTTCTTGGCATTCATCACATTCATTGTTATTTATAGCATAAACATATTTTATTATTTGTATGCACCACAACTTGGTCAAATATTCTGCAACTGATGGGAATCTACTGTTTCCAGGTCTTTGCTAGCATAAAAAAAAATGCTACTATAAATATCTGATGTATATGAGTTCTCTTTTTAATCACTGACTTCCTTGGGATAGTTCTCTTTTTGGTCACTGACTTTCTTGGGGTAGTGGAATTTCTGGGTCAAAGGAGATTTTATTTGCTTTCTTTGCATAATTTTATTGTGGTTTTTAAAAAGAGAAATATGACAAATTCTACTTTGAAAAAAAATTGAGGTCTACTCAGTGGTTTATTTTTAAAATTTTCAAGAGGGAAAGCATATGCCATAAGAAGGATGCCCTTTGTCCTAAATGTGTTTATATCTCTCATTTCTCTGTTCAGAGACCTTCAACGGTTCTCTATTTCTTACTAAGTAAAGTTCAAATGTCTGTATTTAACTTATAAGCTCCTCTGTAAACTACAGCCATCACTATTTTTCAGGCTTATTTTCTCCACCACATATTATACATCCCAGGCCCTGAAGAGACACCTGAAATTTCCTGCCACCACGCTATTGCTAACACTGTATCCTATGTCTGGATTATCATCTGTATGTTATATCCTCTTGCTAGTCTGTAGACGCTGAGGCCAGAGAGTCTATTATATTTAAATTAACCATGTCTTCCAGCATAAGGAATAGAATAGCTGGTGCAGTGGATAGAGCACTGAGTCTTCAAGTCAGTAAGCCTGTGGTTCAAATTCAGCCCGACACTATGTGACCCTAGGCAAGTCACTTCATCTCTTTTTGCCTCTGTTTTCTCAATGGTAATATGGCGAAAATAGCACCTATTTCCCAGGTAGTTGTGAGGATCAAATGAGATAATATTTGTGAAGTATTTAGCACAGTCCCTGAATATAGTAGGTGATATATAAATGCTAGATATTGTAATAATTATAGTAATTATTATTCTATGATAGAGGACTCTTAATTATTAGTGAATTACCAATTCATTATCAAACTACAAGGAAAGGAAGAAAATGAAGAGTCTCAAAATAAATGGAGAGAAATACTTTTGTTAGCTACTGTCAGTACACACTAAATTTTGTTAAGCAGGACTTTGCTAAGGCAAGGACTTTTTTTTTTAAAGTAAACTGATTAGGTCCTAGAAATCAGAGAAATGACAACTTTATAAGAATTTGAGAAAATAGTCTTCGTTGAGCAATAGCTACGATTTACATAGTTTCTTAGGGTTTGCAAGGTACTTTGCATATAATTCTCATTTGATTAAGCAATGACTTCATGAACGGCTACTTAAAATCATATTCCATCTCTCAATAAATAGCAAATATAAATCATGTCCCTTCAGACGCTAAATGGCCATGGATTCCTATCAATTTGCATTCCTGGCTTTGTGGCTTATCTGGGCACCATTTTTCTTCTGAGAAGTCAGCTAAATTAGCATGCTACACTGCAAGAAATATTCAACCGGTGACATCTATTTTCCCCTGGTTGTTCAGTGCTCTGAAGAACCATCTCTGAACCACAGCACTCTGCCACTAAGGCCGCTTTGTGCCTTTTAGGGAGCTCAGAATAACCAAGGGGAATAACTAGTTTAATTTACAGTGGGAAAATACTGGCAGCTTCGCTAGAGGGGTGCGTAACAATATCCCCTTTTGCCTATTTGACATGTACATGACAATAGAGAGAAATTAAACATATAAGCACTGGCCATGCAGAGACATAAGCATCCCTATCTTCAGTTAGTAGAGATGTTTTACTTAGGAAAATCCAGAGAATTCGCAGAGAGATTATCTGGACCAACCCAAAAGGGAAGTGAGGTTCAGAGACACTGTTATTACCCACTAGTTACAACATCACAGGTGGGGCCTTAAAGGTCACGTACTCCAAACCTCTCATTTTACAGATGAGGAAACTGAGGCCTGGGATGAAAGGTGGGGGTTGGGGGGAGTGACTCCCCCAAGATCAAAGAACTAATAAGAACTAACGGAGAGGGGAATTCTAACCCAGAGGCACGTTAGAAGAGGCAACAGTCAATATACTTCCATTAATTTTGGAAAATATGTATGTCAAGAGGCATGATAATTGGACAGGAGTCAGGCTGAAGTTCAGGGACACTTAGCCTTTTTTAGGGCATGGATCCCCGTGGCAGTCTAGAACCTGCAGATACCATCTCAGAATAATATTGTTAAATGCATAAAATAAAATACATGGTATTAGAAAGGAAAACAATCATATAAAAATGAAACTATCAAAATGTTAAAATAAAAAATTTCTGATTCCCAGGTCAAAAACTCCTACTGTAGTATAAAGAATGGGTTTGTTAGGCATATTAATAGTTGAAGTTGGTATAAAAATGAATTTAGAGATCACATGAAGTATTTATCACTCACATACTCATAAAAATCATTCTCATTTGTTTATTAAAACAGTATCTGGAGGAACTGTTAGAGAAAACAATTAGCCTAATTTTAGCCAGTCTGTACACTAGGAAGTGCTACAATTTCATATCCTTTTAATCATTCACATCTTTAGCCTGCCTTTCCTCCATCCACTTTTGACTTAATCCCCTCCTCATCCTCATTTCCTCCTAAACATTTCCCACCCCTTGCATGGCCCAGGGGCCATCGGTGCCAAGTATTGAGTTTTTGCCTGAATCAGAATAGCCGTCTCATTTTCAACAAGCCTCCGAATCAGGGCTGCCATTTTCCTACAGAGAGAAACTCATCTTAGCTTGGCTTCAGGGAGGGAAGGGCGGAAAGGATGGGTGGCCCAGTGAGGTAGTTTAGAAGTCCACGAAGGCATTTCTGGGTCCCATGGAAAGGGGGTTGACCTCCAGTTTCAGAAATGCCTCAAGACAACGGTGTGATAAAGCAAGGGAAAACAAACCACCCAAGAGAGCATTCTCCAAGAAAGAAGTCCTTGTGAATGTAGGAATTTCACAACCAACAGCTTCCTTCCCCAATTTCTGATTGTCTGAGAGCCATCAAAGGGTCTTACATTTATGCAGCTGTTTACCCTTCAAGGAAATATCTCTGACGGGACAGATGCCTATATTAGGTCAGTTTGCTCACTGGTGGGCCCTTCAAATCCATTGTTGATTAAAGTTCAACGGAGTTACTCATTAGCAAGTGTGAACAATAGTGAATGCAAGGTCCAGGTTGTGTCTATTTACAGGGCCAAAGTAAACTGCTCATTAGTATTAAGTGAGAATATTTCCAGCATTACTACGAAAGAGGGTCAAAGCAATTTGGAGGAGGTTTTCTTTTTTTTTTTAAGAAATGTAGATAACACTTGTAAATTATTTAAGATTATTTTTTTAATGTTATTTCTGTACTTCAGCTATGGTTTTAAATTCCAAATCACTGATTTACTAAGCACAATTCCCATGGGATGGCATAAGCCTACTGCCATGTCCTATATATCTTAGGCAATCCAAAAACATTTGTTTAAGTCTTTGTCTAACTGATGGAATAGCACCTCCAGGGTGAATTTGGGTAGGTTAAATCGGATCATTAAAGCTGGAAAGGATCTAGTCCAAGGCCTCATTTTCTAGAGGAAGAGATGGAAGCCAAGAGAGGGGAAGGGACTTCTGGGAAATCCTAGGTCTAGCTATGGAGGCAGCATTCAAACTTGAGTTCTGAGTTCCCAAATCTGATGTTCTCTCCACCAAATGAGTGTTGATGCTTCACTCCAAGTACACAGCTCCCCAGGCCTAGAAACTAAAGCTTCCAATACCTTCTACTACAGGAATATTTGTAGGAAAACAAGAATTCAGTCAATGAGTGACTCAGTAAGTATTTACTATGCTGTGTGGCATGGGGAACAAAGAAAGATATACACAACCCCCACAGTCAAGAAGCTTCTTCCATGTTCTACGTCCAGCGTAAAGTCAAAACTTAAAAATAAAACATGCACCTTTTATATTCAAACAGCTACAGGTCATAGTGTTACTAACTGTAGCTAGGAAAAAGGAGGTAAGTGCATCAAGGTTCTTTTCTTAACCAGTAGAAGAGACTCCATCCTTTCCTTTCCAACTGCAGCAGCCACCATCCTGGGGGTTTCTTTACTTGGAGAAAGATACCTGCAATCCTTCTTCCCATCTCTGGGACTAATTTTATCACTCTTTCTGCCGCTGAATCATGGTGTCACTTTGTTTCTATTTAGTTTCCTGGAACTCCACAGCCATTCTCTATTACTTAAGCTATATACTGGAGGGGACATAATACTTTTTAGGACCTAAGTGTTGGAAGGGATCTCAAAGTCATTTGGTTTGTGGGAAGATCTCAAGAGGCAGGGAGGGGAGGGGGAAAAGGAGGAACTACTTACCAAGGCAGCTTATTTCACTTTTAGATAGCTATAATTTATTAGCAAATTTTCCCTTATAATGAATCTAAATCTAATTCTTTAATTAATTCACCCACTGTATTTTGTTCTGTCTTCTAAGGTGAAGCAGAAATAGTCTAGACTCTTCTTCCATATAACAGCCCTTCAAATGTCTGAAAATATCTCTTATACACCTCTTTCCCCATATATCTGCTCCTCAGGCTAAGCACCATAAGGCCCTTCCATTGATTCCCCAAAACCCATTCAGCTTAAAAAGATCCTCCTTATAATACAGTACCTTACACATTCCTTCTATGAAGAAGTAGGGCACCTATGGGTACCTATGATGGGTGATATGTTGGTTATTTTTGTTGAACTGTTTTTCCCTTTGTTTTGATCTCTTTGTTATAAGGCAGAGACCTTCAGAAGAGAGAGGAGAGAGAACTCTATAGGGAAATCACAGTAATACAATCACAAAAGATAACAGCAAGAATTTTAAAAAGCTATGAGACTGGTACAAAAAGAAGTGTCATGGGAGGCTGAGGAGATAGAGGCATGACTTCTGACATATTCAAGCCATGGGCTGTACTAACTATGGATACACCACGTTTCCAGGTTGAAGGATTTCTTTTATTATCACTTCTCCTGAAAGAAAAAGAAAGAACATACTGGCAAAGGGAAATACAGTTGGGATGAAAGTATATGTGTCTGTATATGTGTGTATGCATGCATACACATATGTGTGTCTATATACACATATGTATGTTTTCACATGTGTGTACACACATGGTAGATGGCTGGATAGACAGAAGAGGAGAGATGGATAGACAGATAAATTTAAATCATAGATCACAGATCTGGAAAGGAATTTCCCTCATTTGACAGACAAGAAAACATTTATACACAAATGTTTATAAATATAAGCATTTATACATACATAGTCACTTTTTTGATAAAGCTCCAAACCTCCTTGAAAATAAAGAAGTAAACAATTTATATCACTCCAACAGCAGATTAGGGGCATACATATAATGGGGACAAAATCTGATAACTATTCCCCTTGATGAGATCTCCAAACTCTTGAAGAGGATTTGAAAAATGGGTCAGTCTTTAAAAAACAAGGAAAGGAGGAACTTTTATTTCCATGTTCGGCCAGAAAGATATCCTCCAGCTCCGATGTGCCCAGTCTTAAGAGAAAGACTGAGTCAACATTTTGGCTTTTTAAACTTGGATTTCAGAGCAACTACAGGTTAGAAACCTAAATATTTAAACCAGATAATTTCCCACTGTGCTGATTTTTGTTTACTCCAGGTGGACCAAATATTCTGGACATAATTTCTCCCTGATAACATCCAAATGTTGGTATAGAATTAACCAGTCAAAATAATTAGAGAACCAGTTTAGGTTAAGTTGCTATTTACATGGGTAAGGAGCAATTTTCTAAAAGAAAACATAAGACTAGTCTGGGCTGGGGATCTGAAAAAGGAAATCCTGAGGTGCTTAGAAGGCGGGAAGACTATCCCTTTGCGCTCAGAAGGTCTAAATAAAGAGGTCTGAGTATACTATGACAACACAGTAATCTCCCGTTCAGGATTCTTCATGCTCTATTAATAACCAAAGACGATTTCATATTTTATGAGGAACCTGCAAAGGTTCATGGCCCTTCCTCTTAACTACCATCTGGTGGAAGAGAAGAATACAACTTGAAATATTTATGAGACTGTCACTGATGCTGAGAAATCCCGAAGACATACCTGTGGTTTCTCAATTCCTGAAAGAATGTCTTGAACCCTTTTTGCTTCCGAGTCATACTCTATGGAAAAAAAAAAGAGAGAAGAAAAGGAAAGAAAAGTAAGTTACTACCAGTAGATGGCACCCACTCCCAAATCCTTCAGTTTTCACAATGGCGTCTTAACTAGGATCCATTACAACTCAATGTTATCTAACAAGTGAACTCTTGGCAACATTTTTCTATTAGGGAAGGAAAACCACAAGAAACATATCTTGGCTTTGACAAGGCCAGCTCCGCACAAGGACAGGAGTTCTCGGTGGGGGGATGTGGGACGTGCTAACTTGGAAACACATCTAGTTAGTCTACACACGTTGAAGAGTTTCATACTAGGTTGTATTTAGCAAGATGTCAGCCTTAGGAGAAAGAATTAGAGCTGGAAGGAACAACTCAGGCCAATCTTCTCACTGTATGGATGAGGAAAGAAGCCCAGATACGAAGAGTAAATGTCCCAGGGCCACGGTTACTCAATGACAGAAGTGGGTAGCAGCTTCTACAATTCGATTCAAACCAATTCAATTTAATTCAGTGTGTTTTTATTAGGATTCAGGCACTGTACCAAGTAATGGAGAAGCAAAGAGATAAATAAATGATCTTTATACGCCCACACCCTGGCACAATTCCTGGCACAGGGTAGACATTTAATGAATGCTGGTTAACTGATCAAACCTTTGCAAGAGAAGGAAGTGACAGAGCAACATATATTTTCATCCCTCTCCAGGCCGGACCCACCTTTTAGAGAGAAGGGTCAAAAGCAGGAAGGATGAAAGACTGAGAAAGGCACAAAAACAGCGATTACACAATTACAGATTACAGAAGATTGCAAGCCCTCGAAAGGCAAAGATTTTCATCTTTGTATACCTAGCAGGCACTTAATAAATGCTAATTGGTTGGCTAGTGGAATGATGGGGCAAAGCTGGGCTCAGAAAGATTTAAGACGCCATGCTTAAAAAGTCTGGCAGTGAACATTAGAGATGAGATGATGCAATACCTGGAAAAAGTAGCAAGTTTGAGAGCCATTTTCAAAGGAAGAAGAGAAATAATAATAATGATGATAGTAGTAGTAGTAGTAGTGGTAGTAGTAGTAGTGGTGGTGGTGGTGGTGGTGTTGGTGGTAGTAGTAGTAGTGGTAGTAGTAGCAGCAGCAGAAGCAGCAGTATTAGTAACAGTAGTAAAAGACAAGGCCCAGGATGCTGTGAAGCGAATGCAGGTTTGTGCGGGTTTATTTTCAAATGTGCACATGAAGAGCTTTGCAAGACTAGAGTGAGATAAAAGGGTCGGTAAAAGAAAGATAATGCTTTTAAAATGAAATTGCTCCATAAGAAGCAGTCTTCTGTCCAAGGGACCATGAACATAAAAGCAGGGCATGAATTAGCGAGTAGCGACAGAAATACGAAGGAAAGAAAAAGATACTAAAAATTTCCCAAAGGAAACAAGCAAACAAAAAAATACTAAACTTAGAGTTACAAACAGGCTAATATGGTGTGTTTATTCTCAGAAAAGGAGAATGACCTTTATATTGAAAGTGACAGAACAAAAATAGCTAATGGAGCCGATGCCCAAGATAAGTAAGGAGATAGCAGGTGAGCATCTGGTGGCCCTGATGAATTCAAGCCACCAGAGCCGAAAGAACTATATCCTCTGGGCCTAAAAAACCAAATCCAAGACCAAACCTGTGGATGCGACAGCTGCTGTCAGTGATATCTGAAAAATCGTGACAAACGAGAAGGGTGCCATGCAACTGGAGAAGGGCAAATGTCCCAATTTTCAAAAATAAAAATAAAAAAGCACAGAGATGAGAGTTGTCCAACTATAGCTTGGTAAGCTCTGATTCCTGGGAAAGTTTGTGGAGGGGTCATTAAGTGATGGCTGGGGGCTGGTCAGATGGTGGAGAGGTGACTACCAAGAGCTGACTTCACCAGGTTATGCCAAACGAAACTCATTTCCTTTTTTGGACTCACTACTAAACAAAGAGGGGAGGGGAATACTATCGATGTAGTTTATTAAGATATTAGCAAAGCTAATTGGTAAAACATCCCATTACTACTCTTGTGGACAAGATGGAGGCAGAGAGATTAGTCAAAGGCTCCAAAGGAACTGGGGGTGTTTAGCCAGGAGAAGGGTAGGTTCAGGGGGGACATGAGGGCTGTGTTTAAATATCTGAAGGGATGTCAGGCAGGGAAAGGCTTACAGATGTGTTCTGTTGGACACCAGAGGGCAGAACCCGTGATGGGGAATGGATGGTGCAGAGACGTCAAGCTAGGCTCCATGTCAGAAAAAAGCTTCCCAACACCAACGATCAGGACGGTCCATACGGGCAAGGGGCTACTTTGAGAAGGGAGAAGCAGTGGCTTCATCTTCCTGGGAAGTCTTCAAGTACAGGAGAGACAATTGCTTATCTTAATTCTAGTGCCTATCTCCTGTTAATGATTTCCTATTTATCCTGTACAAATATTGTTTTGTACACAACCATTTGCTTGTTGTCTCCCTGTTAGACTGTAAGCTCTCTGAGGGCACGAGCTGTCTTTTGCCTCTTTTTGCATCCCCAGCCCTTCACACAGTGCCTGGCACATAGTAGGCACTTAACAGATGCAGACTGATTATGTTATAGAGGGGATTCCTTTTGTTTGGGGGTTTGACAACATGACTGTTGAAGTCCCTTGTAACCCCCAAATTCCATCATCACAGTGTTACATTTTATATACATTTTTTAAAACTCTGTGAACACAAGTTTCATAAATAATTTGTTTTGTTCTTCATTGTATATTGAAATGCTCATATTTATCAATGTTAGTTAAGTCCATGAGAAAAAAAGAAAAAGAAGAGAGAAAGAACTTGGAATCTGGAAGATCTAAGTTCAAATTCAGTCTGAGACACTCACTAGTTGTGTGACACTGGACAAGTCACTTAACTTCTACCTGCCTCAAGTTTCTTCATTGGTAAAATTACAATAATAGCTTTTATGAGGATCAAATTAAATATTTGTAGCACACTTTACAAACCTTCAAGTCCTACATACATGTTATTTATTGTTATTAATTATTGTTATCATTATCAACACACCGGAGGACAATGAACAGGATATCTAACACATACACTTTGCTCATCTCTCTCCCTCCCTCCCTCTCTCTCTCTCATACACACACACACACACACACACACACACACACCATAGCCTGAAAGACATATAAAAGATATAAAACCCATTGCACAGATTTTATGAGAACTAAAAAGAAAGAAATAAATGTTCCAGGCAGACTGTAGGTTACTTAAAGGAAGGTATGATTCTGCTTTTGTTTTGATGATCCTAACTCCAGGCAAAAAGCAAACACTCAATAAATGCTCTCTCTTTTAATTCAATTATTTGCTTCACTCTGAGTGTTTATGTGAGACAACAGAGCTCAACACAATGCCTGGAACATAGCAGGAAGGATGCTGACTGATTGACCAGAACACATTAGACTTCTGATAACCTGTCAACCAGAAGACGGATCAAAAACATACCTCCTTCTGCTACGGTGGAAAGACCACTGGATTTGAGGGGAGAGGAACTGAGAACAGAGCATGCCTATGTGACCTAGTCCCTTATTTTCTGTTTCTTCATTTCCTCATTAGCACAATGAGATGGTCAGATTGGGTGGTAATGAAGACCCCTTCAAGCCCTAACATCTTCCTAGGCAGAGAAGTAGCTGACTAGGGCTGTGGAACGAGGCACATGCATTGTTCAACGTGTGAACTGACTGCTTGGCGCAAAGGGAAGATGCATGGGGAGGGGAGGATAGCATTACTGGGAAATGACAGGATGACGGCGATGGATTAAAAAGCATCATTAAAGCTTTTTTAAAAGGAATCAATCTGGTGGCAGCTGCATATAAAATATTCCTCAAAAGCTAATGTGCCAATATGAATATGTTGTCTTTCCCAACATGATCTGAATAACTAAGTTAATTCAATTCACTATGCATTTCTCCTTTATGAAACACTGACATGTGTCTGAGAGTGACCTGGATGTGACTCATCCTGCACACAAAATCCCTCCATGGCCCAGCTGCACCTCAAATGGAGGTTATGAAGCTTGGCTTAAGTTTTCCATGAAGCAAAGCCAGCCACAAACATGCAGACATGGGCTCCCAGGAAGGGGGTTTGGGGGCGGAGAGAGAAAGAACAGGAACAGAATGTAATTCTCTAAGAAAATTAAAAAGTTTTAAAGGCAACAGCCTCAGGGCCTGTACAGAGATTATTTATTTTGATATCAACGGATTTTTCTTAATATTCTCTCTCCTATTTTGAAAGGTAATTGAGACTCAGTTGCATTTTTATTTTTTTAAAAATTGATTCCTTTTGTTTTTATGTTATACAGGGTGTCCCTAAAGTCTAGACACATAGGAAATCTATATTTTACCGAAGACTCTGTGTTGCTCAGCAACTTCTTTTTCTGGGATATGATAAAGGAGAAGGTGTACTCACCAAAAATCACAGATGCAACACACTTGATTGAATGCATAAAATGCATGAAGAGTGAATGTGCTGAAATTGATGGCAATGTGGAGTTACCACATTGAGTTCACCTGAATCTTGCAAAGTGCATCAACCTTTGTATCATAAATGATGGAAATCATATTGAAGATGTTATCTGTTAACATTCCAATTAAATAAAATGTTGTTGAAAATTTCATTCATTTTATTTCTTGAAAATATGCATTTTTGCCCATGTGTTCAGACTTTAGGAACACCCCGTACATGTATGTGCGTATATGATGCTTTCCAGTCTTTGCACATCTTTTTCATTTTATTGAAATCTTTAGTTTTTTTGGTCATCTTAATTTCTAAATAAATTCCTCTCACTTTCCTGCACAGTGAGCGGCCCTTTGTAATAAAAAAAATGAAAAAATACCACCCCTGAGTTCTGCCAAAATAATCAACAAATCAGGAGAGTCTGACAGTACAGTATAACCATTCTTCATGCTCACAGTCCTTCACCTCTGAAATGAAGGGAGATAAGAGCATTTCCTCAACTCTTCTCTGAGGCCATGATTGGTCATTATAATCACAGAACTCAGTTTCATTTTAATGGTCTTTCCATGTACATTACTGCAATTATGGTGTATACTGACTTCTTGGTTCTGCTTGTTTCACTCTGTATCAGTTCATATCAGTCTTTTATTACTTCTCTGAATTTTTCCTATGCCTTGCTTCTTACAATATAAGGATATTTCTTTCTGTGTCCACGTACCACCATTTATGTAGACATCACCCTACTGATGGGCAGTACTTGCATTGTGTCCAATCTTTTTCCTTAAAATTCTATTTTTTTTGAGTCTAAAATAAAATCAAATTTTAAAAAATGGATTAAGAAGGAAGCCAATTATATTGAAACACAGATATCCATATATATATACATATATAATTTTAAAAACCTATAATTTTAACATTCTTTTTAAAATTTAAGTTACAAATTCTCTCCTTTTCAACCCTCTCTCATACATTGAGAAAGCAAGCAAAATCATATCATTTATGCATGTTAATTCATGAAAAACATGTTTCCAATATTAGCCAAATTTTTAAAAAAATAAAAAAATAAAGAGAGCAGTTTTCACTCAGGAGTTCATCAAGTCTCTCTCTCTCTGAAGGTGGATAACACTTTTTCATCATGAGTTCTCTGGAATTTTCTTGATCACTGTGTTGATCAGAATAACTAAGTCTTTCATAGTTGATCATCATTCTTCTGGTGAACATGTCTTTGAGGTAGTCCAATAATTCTTACATTATTTCTCCTGGATCTATTTTCCAAAGAGACATTTCATATTTTCTATTTTTTCATTCATTTGATTTTTGTTTTTATTGTTTCCTGATATCTCATGGAGTCATTAGCTTCCACCTGACCAATGATAGCTAATTCTTAAAGGAATTATTTTCTTCAGTGGGCCTTTGTACCTCTTTTTCTATTAGGCCAATTCTGTTTTTTAAGGTGTTATTTTCTTCAGTTTTTTTGTGCTTCTTTTACTATGCTGTTAATTTTCATAATTTTCTCATTGTTTTTCCCATTTTTAATCTCTTCTAGGAATTCTTGTTGGGCTTGTGTTCAATTAGCATTTTTTCTTTGAGGCTTTGTAGTTGTTTTTATACTGTTGTCTTCTGAGTTTGTGGCCTCGCATTCCCTGCCACTATAATAGCTTTTTATGGTAAAGTTCTTTTTGGTTGTTGTTTGCTTATTTTCCTAGTCTATTTCTTCACTTTGAACTTAATGTTAAAGTTGCACTCTGCACACCTTGGGGTAGAGAGGCAGTGTGCCAAGCTTCAGGCTATTTTGTGCTGCTGTTTTCAGTTAGTTCTGGAGGTCTGCAAGTTTTGGGTACTTCCAAGGTGGTGTGATTTGGGGAGAGCTATGCTCACCACTCTTCTAGTTTATGCCCAGGAAGGGTCCTTGCTTTCCTACAGCTGCAAGCAGTAGTGCTCCTCTTGGCCCTGAAGTGTGACCAGGTCCCCCGCTCTCCTCCGGCCACAAGTGTTCCTCTCCAAACTGCAACACAGAACTGATTATGGGCAACAGGGTTGCCAATCAGTGCCAGCTGCACCCAGTGTCAGCAAAAGATCCGCTGAATCTCTTTCTGCCAGTTGTCTGGTCCCACTACTATCTCTGGACTGAGAATTTCTGAATCTGTTGCTCCTTTGTGGCCACCTCCAAGGCCCACTGCTGGTGCTCCTCTGGGCCAGTGCCCACCTTGATGTTACAGACCTCTCCTGTGGACTTGTCTCAGGGGGAAAATGTCTTACCCTGAGCCTTTGTCGGCTCTGCGTTATTTAAAAGTTGTCTGGAGGGGAATGTTGGGAGAGTTAAGCTAGATTGCTGCCTGTATCCCACCATCTTGGTTCCACCTCCTCAGTTCTTTTCTAAAACAAAAACAGTGCTGCTATGTATCATTATCTGTGGGTCTTTTTCTTTTTGACTGTTTTTGGAGGCATGTTGTTAGTAATTTTTAAAAAGAGCATAGCATCTAATTATTTTCTAGAATGGTTCACTTCAATTTAATAAGCATGCATCATATAAAAACACTGTCCTATGCACCTGGGGCACAAAAGAAACAGTATTTGCCCTCAGGGCATTTAAGTTCACAAAATACAAAGTCTATACGAAGACTACAGGAAGTAAATTTAAAAAGGGGACAACCCTAACCATGGAGAGGATATGATCCCACTATTACCAAGTAATCATTGGTAAAATGCAACTGTCTGTTCATGCCCACCCTGAGCCTCTTCACTGCTCTCTGGGCTACTTTCAGTTAGGATGCCTCAAAGACTCAGACGATCTGGAGGCAGAACACCTGGGTTTGAATGATGGCACTGCTTCATGTTATCTGCTATTTGGATGACTTTGGTCAAGGCACTTAATATCTCGGGGGCTCAGTGGTTTGCCATGTCCTTCTCCAGCTCATTTTACATATGACGAAACTGAGGCAAACAGGATCAAGTGACTTGCCCAGAGTCATGCAGCTAGTGCCTGAGGCCACATTTGAACTCAGATGTCCTTGACTCAAAAAGTTTATATTCTCCAAATGTAAATTACTCCATCAGGACATTGTACATCTTTTTCAATTTCAGTGTTGAATACTCTTGGCATGCACACATCTATTTTTTTAATCTTCTCTTGATACTGATAATCAGAGAAACTCTGATAAAACATCTCCTAGGTTGTATCTATCGAAGAATATTAACACAGACATTGAGGGCAGCTTTTTAAAAAATAGCCCTTCAGGCTACTTTGCAGTCTTAAGCCAACTTTTTTTTTTTAAACCAACTCTGCAGGGTCTACATCTTTCATTCTAATTCTGACTCTTCATCAGGACATGGAACTATCCTGGGTTCTCCAGGCAGAACAAAGCATGCTCTATTCAGCAGGAAGGTTTTCCAGTACTACGCTGATAGCAGATTGGATGTACTGGCTTCATACCAGATTAGAGCATTTGTAAATTAATTGGCATTTGATTCATTTCAGCATTAGCTATGTCCGTTTGAAAGAGCTAGTGATACATGTGTGATGAGGCTGCGTTGAATCCTGGAGTTAGAGACCTGTTCTCTGAGTCGGAGAGGTCTGAGTTCAAGGCATGCCTCTGACTAATGTTAGTTATATTACCCTGCGCCAGTCACTTAAACCATTCAGTGTTCTAGGCCAGGACTGCCCAACCTTAGGTTTTTATTGAAACAATAGACAATATATTTTGATTTGCCATTCTAGGGAGAGCTCTGCTGTAGCTCGGCTTCGTTTCCTAAAGCATCTATGTAAATTTATATGCTTGTAGGCAGGCCACATTGTGGACAGCCCTGTTCTAGGCAATGCCCTGAGACTATGTTGTGGAGAAGGTGCCATCCTGCATAGGTGGAAGTATGGAACCTGGTATTTCCGAGAGAGAGAGAAAGTATACATATGTACAGAGAGAAAGACAGAGAAAGAGACAGAGAGACAGAAAGAGTTAGGGGGCAGATTGGACACAGAGCTGGGCCTGGACACAGGAAGACCTGAGTTCAAATCCATCCTCAGTCACTAATTGTGTGCTGGGCATGTCACTTAACCTGTTTGTCTCAGTTTCTTCATCTGTGAAACGGGGCTAATAATAGCATTTACCTCCTAGGGTTGTTATGAGAATCAAATGAGATAATATTTGTAAAGCACTTTGCACAGCGCCTGAATTAAAATCATCAAGTTCTTTGTTTTAGTAACAAAAGCTACCTCAACATCTCACCTCCAATGAGGAAGGTTGTCCGTCTCTAACAAAGAGAAGGCTGGAATAAATATGGTACTCAATCAGAAGAGAGTTATGGGATGGCAGCTCTAGAGCCAGAAGGGTACCTGGAGGCCATTTAGAACACCCTGGTTTACAGCAGATGGGCCAAGGAAACTGCCCGATGTCACAGAGGTAGTAAGATTCAGAGGTAGATTGGAACCTGCCACCTCTCATTCCACAAGTAAAATCCCTTTCGCTAGACCATGTTTCTCTCCCCAACCCCATGCCACCACACACAGAAAAAAAGAAAAAAGCATCATATGAGATAAGACCAATGATGGTTTCCACGTCTGCTCCCAGATGGGTTGAAATGATAGAAAGCCCTCAACTCATGAAAACTGCCCCCCTGCAAAGACAGCTCACTACCACATTTTTTTCTTTGCAGAAAAGGAAGTCACCAAGTTTGAGCCTTGGTGGCTGCCCAGAGACTGTGTCTACTGTTTTGACAGTCCCTTCATTCCGAGGGGATGACATCAGCCCAGGGTTCTCTTGTGAACCTCATGTCTTATCCTTGGGAACAGTTTTTACATTTGCAGAGAGGCTAGTCACAACATCATATGCTTTATTAAGGTTTGCAAGGGAGGAGATGGGCTGGTTGTGCTTCCAAGGGATCGTCGTACCAAGCCACACACGCCTGAGCTGGAAACTAGGTACTTTGCAAGATCCCAAGGCAGGCAAAAATGAGACAAGATGGGGTGGAGAGAAATCTCAAGTAAGGTCAACACAAAAATCAATAAAACAACAAAATACTACAATGTGTTAGAAAATTAAAGAAAACAATCATCTCAATCAAGGCAAACACTCCTCTGCAAACAAAGGTTATGCACCCATGATACAAAAGAGGATGAAACAGAGATACCAATAGGCAGTGTGAGCAGGGGATGGAGCTATGATTTGATTGGTGTAGGGAGCTATCAGTAAAAACACTCCTTTTATGGCTATAATTTGGCACCTGCTGTGTAAGTCACAGTCTAGGAAGTTGTTTAATACCCAGAAAGGCTTAAGTGACTGGCCCCAGGGTCACAGGTTGGATTTGAATCCAGGCCTTCTTGGCTTGGAGGCCAATTTTCTATCTGCGACCGAATGCTGCAGAAAATGCACCACAAGAAAGCTATTCAACTGATCAATGTGCATTCGTTAAGTGTCTCCACTGTGCCAAGCTCCGTGTGCTCAAATGTTGAGCAAGCAAATACAAAAATCAAACTGTCCTTGCTGTCAGTCAAGGGGATGGTATTCTAATACATTCTATTAGGGAGATAATATGTAGTTATAGGGATATATGAAATATGTTCCCCAAAAGGTACAAGACAGCCTGAGAGGGGCAGGAACCAGCAGCTGGTGGGAGGAGAGCCTTTAAAAATGGACAAAGAGAAACATGGACTGGAAGATAGCTTAGAGGTCAGAGGGTACACAGAAAAGACCATAGACCTAGAATTGGACTTGAGAAGACCTTTAGACCAACCTTTTTATTTTATGAATAGGGAAACTGAGCCTCAGAAAAGCAACAGGTAGATAAATGAATAAAAAGCACAACTGATTACCGACGAATTATGTCTTCTAAATAACTAGTATCAATAGATAAACGGTTTTTACAATCAATACTCTGGAAGATAGATGATTTTCATCAGTGTGGGTACTCCCTCCATCAATATAATCTAGATAGAAATTCTGGCAGATGGTTTTGAGTTTTTAAAATAATCCAGTGTCCCAGGAAGACAATTTTCTTGCAAGTCTTTAGTTTTCTGTACTGAAAAAACCTCCTCCCATGGAAGCTGACCTTTGACTGACAGCAGCTTCAGCGAGGAGGGTCCTTGGAGGAGAGACACGCAGTCTGCTAGCAGGCCGACCCCAGAGGATTTGCACAAGCCTGCTTCCCACTGGTATAGTCTTTAATTACCGAGTATCCCCTCCACACTATGATTAAGGCATTGAATAGGATGCTGAATGTCAGAGACCAAAGAAATCTGCCCAAGGAAAGTTTGATGGTGAAAATGTCCCAAATGTAAACATCCCTGTTACACTTGAGACATTTACGCCTATTGCTTAAAGTGTGAAGGCCAACAACATTTTAGTCCTAGTAGCTTCTGTGACAATGGTGTCTCACTTTTTTTTTTTAACTTCATGTGGGATTTTTTTTTCAATACAGGAAACTCTGGAGAGGAAAATCTCTCTACTGAGACAGAACTGCTCCTTTTCAGTGACTATGAGAGAGAGATGAGGGACACAGGGTACAAACTGAGACATTTCTTTTTAAAATATGATCAATTCAGGGATTTGTTTTGCGTGACTATATATATTTCTTACAAGGGTCTTCTTTTTCTTCTCTGCACCCCCACCCCAATGGAAGGTGGGTGGCAGGGAAAGAATCTCCATTTTTTAAAGGAATTTTCTAAAAACTGACTTTAAAAGTGAGTGATAAAAGACTCAATATTTCAAACTAAATAATATTCCACAGAACTGAAGGAAAGGGAATGTAAAATGGAAGCTCTGGACTGATCACATAGGGAATGGGGGAGGACCTTTGGGGTAGGTCTTTTCACTAAAAGGAGATCAGATGTCTAAAAAACTTCTGAAGCCTTCAAAAAAGCAAGCAAAGGGAAATGGATGTGTACAGGTGGGACCTAGGCCTGTATACAATGGGCCACCTGTGAGTGTAAAACAGTAGGATGGGCTTGGTCCTCTCATGCCCCTCTATAACTCTGGCTAGAACATGGCAGAGAGGCCGTCTTCTCCCTTCCTGGGAACACATCTGAAAAAGTCTGTACTGTGAGCATTTACGACAGCTCATCTGTAGGGAAAAGGGAGGAGGCATGGAAAAATCTAAAGAATAAAACATGATACAAGGGCTGTGTCTAGACCTTTAATAAAAATGGAGGTCCTGGGAGGTCTGGACCAAAGCTCCTCTCTTATTCCGTAAGAAACTTTTCTGTTGACTCCACAAAGGGAGATCACATATGTATGCGACTGGGCAAGGGAAGACAAGGGTATTTTTTTTTTTACCCTAGAGAACAGCCAATTAAACAGGGATAGCAAACCCACAGAAATGGGTCAAGTAGAAGGTAGACATGCTTGCTTGGCAGACAAGGAGGGCCTGAGCCCTCTTCTGCCATGTATGTGTCTGGGCTGTTTTACTGGCTAGCTCAGCCCTAATGTGGGCCAGATATAGCGTGTATATTTTGGGGCAAGTTTTGACTTTGTGATTATCGACCAAAAACCGCTACCCTCCCTGGGTGTGTAAGAGCCAGGCAGACACTTAAACACAGGATATCGAGCTTTACGAAGGTAATGAAAGATTATGCTCTACTTTCTGCCTTGTGGTTCTAGAAAGACTCCTATGAGGTCCTGACTTTGAAGACTCGGCCCATCACGGCAGATGTTTTACGGTCCAGATGGATGATGACTCCCATTTCTGTTAAGGTTTCCAGGTGTGGAAAATACTTCCCTCTCCACAATCTTGTAAAGGCAGATAGGAGAAGTGTGATGGTGCCCTCGTGTCCTGCCAAGCCATCACACTGGCTTTTGGTACCCATCGAGGGGATCAATGTG
Organism: Trichosurus vulpecula; assembly: GCF_011100635.1. NCBI lineage: Eukaryota > Metazoa > Chordata > Mammalia > Diprotodontia > Phalangeridae > Trichosurus > Trichosurus vulpecula. Next base: position 246,468,005 of record NC_050576.1, on the reverse strand, counting down.
GAGGAGGAAGAGGACACAATAAGAACGATGAAGATGATAATGGCAATGCCTAATGTTCAATTGTGCCTAAGAGCTTTGCCATTATTATCTCATTTGAAGAGGGGCCCAGTGTCCTGACAACCACCAGCAACAGATATGAGCTAACCGTAACTATATGTGCATGTATTACGTGTGTGCGTAACGATTTATATATATAACACACACACACACACACACACACACACACACACACACACACACACAAAATATATATGTATTTAATACAGATGAATTATACACATATTCAGTGCTGGGCCTAGAATCAAGAAGATCCGAGTTCCAATCCATCCTCAGACACGTATAAGTTATACGATCCTCAGCGAGTAATTTCAGCTTCCTCAACTATAACATCTACTTGTCAGGGTGGTTGTAAGGATGAAATGAGATAATATGTGTAAAGCACTTAGACAACGACCGGCACAGAGTAATCAATTAATAAAGCCAGTCTGCCTGCCTGCCTGCCTTCCTTCCCCCTTTCTCTCCTTCCTTCTTTCTTTCCCTCTCTCTCCTTCCCTCCTTCCCTCTTCTCTCCCTCCTTCTTTCCCACTTTCTCTTTCTTCCTTCCCTCTTTCTCTTCTTCCTTCTTTCTCTCCTTCATTCCTTCCCTCTTTCTCTCCTTCCTTCCCTCTTCTCTCCTTCCTTCCTTCCCTTTCTGTCCTTCCTTCCCTTTCTCTTCTTCCTTCCTTCTCTTTCTCTCCTTCATTCCTTCCCTCTTTCTCTCCTTCCTTCCCTCTTATTTCCTTCCTTCCTTCCCTTTCTCTCCTTCCTTCCCTTTCTCTTCTTCCTTCCTTCTCTCTTTCTCTCCTTCATTCCTTCTCTCTTTCCTTCCTTCCCTTTCTCTCCTTCCTTCCTTCCCTCTTTCTTTCCTTCCTTTTCTCCTTCCCCCTCATGCTTCCTTCTTTCATTCTTTTTTCCTCCCTTCTTTCCTTCATTCCTTCCACAATACACATACGTACACAGTGTCCCAAAAGCCTCAGCATAGTTTCCAGCTGACCCATTTACCCGTGACCAGTTAAAACTAGTCCCACCATCAAGAGAACTTGTGTCCATATTGCCTGACACATGGCAGAGCAGTGATCAACAGGGGTACCCCAAGCATTTCAAGGGGAAAATATCTAATTAGGTCAAACCTCTTGGATTTAGCCAAACCTTGACACGCCTTCTCTTCAAATAAGCTGCTATAAAAAGGGGGGGTGCACACATAATTTTGACAGGGGTATCATTTTTAAAATGGGGAAAAAATAAAACCCAAATCCAAAAGCAATCAAATCCATGAATCTCACGGTGCATTTTGAATGTGTAACATGGAGGTCTAGATGTGAACTGTCACCAAATTTAAAAGCACACCATGGACCAGGGGATTCAGAGCCGCCCTGGGCGTGGCTCTCCCAAGACATGGCCTCACATCCTACCGCTAAGATCTATGGTTGTGAGACCCTGGGAAGTCACTTAATCTCCTGAGGTCCCAGAAAACTCTCAAAAACAATAAGGAAGCTCCCCACATGGGTGAAATCACAGGTTCTATCCCTCTCAAAAAAAAAAAAAAGTTAAAGTTTAAGTGAGTAAGTCCATAGGAAACATTTGGTTCCGCTTTGAGTCAATAATTTCCTCTTAGCTTCATCAGGATTTTTTCCCCTTTTTACTTCGGCTTCCCAAGAAACATTTTCTTTCTTTCTTTTTTTTTTTTGTTTACGATCACAAAAACTCAGCACCATCTGCTCCAAACCACGATGGAGAAACAGGTTTGCTTGCCAAGTGCATGGAGCTAAGAAATTGATTGAAACAAAGACTCATCTGGAAACAGGAGGCAACAGAGAGTTTGTCCAACAGGCCCATTTTGGGTGAAGTCCTCTTCTTTTTAGGCCAGGGGTCTGTTTGGTGGGGACGTGGGGCCCCTTCTGCTCTACTAGACTCACTTGCTCAATCAGAATAAGATGGACATCCAAACAGACCAAAGCTTGCCTGGAAGGAGCCCGGGGTTGTTTTCAAAGGAAGCTCTCTATGGGAAAGGTGCATGCCCAGTCTGTCTGTCTCATTCTATTCCTGCTGTGAAATTAAATTATATGGAACTTAAATTAAGCAATTTCCTGAGCAAAATGAAGGAATCTCATAAGCTATGGCAGCTGGTATCTCTGTTGCCCAAATAAACTGTCTTCATTTTTTGAAACATGAAAGCTGGAGGAAAAAATAATACATCTAGCATACATTTTGGCATGGCAGAGTAGAATGAACACTGGCTCTGTAGTTTGGGCCCTTCGGTTCAAACCCTGATGTTTCCAGCTGTGACTTATCCAAGTACCTGAACCACTCTGTGCCTCAGTTCCTCCATCTGTAAAATGAGAAGACTGGGCTCGATGGCTTCAAAACTTCCAGATAAGAATCGACCGAGCTACAAATCTAGCTTCCCATGAAAGACCATGTTGTCCACACTGCATTTACATGTAGAATGGGTATGGGGAACACTCTGCCATGTTCCAGGACATGAATTGTGACTGGGATTCCAAGTTCATTTGTTGACTAACTGACTTTACACTTGGCTTGCGCCAGCCAAAATCAGAGTATGACTGCTCTGCAGCAGGCCAACACCTGGTGGAGGGATCACTGAACTCCAGACCTACCAGTAGCATATGGTTTGGGTTTTGGGGTTTTTTGTGTGTGTGTGTAATTTTGGAGTGGACCTGTGATTTCCTTGTTATAGGGAATTTCTAGGGAAGAAACTTCTCTACCAATGCCCATCTGCATCTGAGCCTACAATCAGGAAGACTCATCTTCACAAGTTCAAATCCAGCCTCAGACACTTACTAGGTGGATGACCCTGGGCGAGTCATTTAACCTTGTTTGCCTCAGTTTCCTCAACTGTAAAATAGGCTGGAGAAGGGAATGGCAAACCGCTCCACGATGTCTGCCAAGAAAACCCCAAATGGGGTCACAAAGAGTTGGACACAACTGAAAATGACCAAACAACAACCAACAATCGGTAAAGGGCCAGCCTAAGCACAGGGGCCAGTAAAGAAGAAGAAGAAAGAAAAGAGTGTGCATCAGAGAAGCAAAGATGGGGAATCAAAGTAAAAGTGGAGGAGGAAACATAAATAATCATAATAACACATTTACATGGCGCTTTACAATTTACAAAGCATTTCCCACCTCACAACAACCCCGTAACTCATGCAGACAACACTCACACCATCCCCACTTATAGATGGGGAAGCAAGCTCAGAACCGTGTTTCTTATCATTACTACTGAGGCAGTGCAGGGGAAAGAAAACAGGTTCTGAGTTTAGAGTCAAGGAGATGAACTGATGGTTACTAGCCATGGGATCACGGGCATGTCTGCAATCCTCCATTTCTTCATCTGTAAAATGGGAATAACCATAGAACCCACCTCCCAGGGCTGTTGTGAGAATCAAGCAATAAAAACCGTAAAGCACTTAGTATAATGCCTGACATATAGTAAATGCTGTGCAAGTGTTTGTGGCTGCTACTGCTGCTGGTGCAGTTGCTACCACTACTACTATTCAGTATCTACCAAAGCGTTCTCTCTCTCTTATATTTATATATTCCTATCTACACCCATCTATGAGAATGCACACATGTCCACATCATCGTCGCCATCGCTGTCACCATCATTACCAATCATTTCACCAAAGCAGAGAGCTCAGTTTCAAGCTCAGGACTTCTGGCTGCTCTAGGCCCAGCACTCTGTCCATTCGATGTCCCGGCCTTTGGTTGAGAAGAGCTTGAGCAAGGTAGCAAGCCACCCAAACCTGATTTCTCCAGCAGGCCAGTGCTCTTTTGATAAAGATCAGGGTGAGCCACAGAAGAGCAGAGGGAATTCACCCTTCCTAATATACGGTTGGTAAGTGGGGGTTAAGGGGGGCGGGCAGGGGTCTCTGCCCACTGGTGTTTTCACTGATGTTGTCGTTGATGGGAGCATGAGCCCATCATCAAGGGGTCAAGAAGAAAACATTGGACCAATCATGTTATTACACGACCAAATTTAAAAAATAATAACAAAACCCATGCAAATCTGCCTATTTGTCTAGGAAAATAATCAGTCTGTACATTCTAAATGAATCCCAAGGGAAACCTAAATTTGGTGACAATTTAAACATTTCTGAGGCCAAGACTAACAAACTTCTTGGAAAGGAACTCAAGAAAGCTATCAAATGAATTACAATAAAGAGGCAAAAGGGAGTGTTAGTTTACAACCAAGCCCCAATCAGGGACATTATCCCCCACTAGAAAATGAATTCTTGGCTCTGATGCTAGGGACCTGCCAAACGGAGCACTTAGGACTGATGATAATTTGTCAATTAGCTACACGCTGACCTTATTTTGGAAACTAAGGGCCCATAGAGAGGTCACTGTACCTTTAGAAGTGCAGGCCGTGGATGACTGTACCTAGTAAGTGTTTACTATCATTTCTGCTTCTCAAAGAGGACTTGGTTGCACCCTTTGGGTTATTTTCACAATGTCCTTCTCTGCCCAAACTCAAGGAGGGTATGTGGGGGAGGGGGAGAAGCAGAGGTTGGGGAGTTTATAGTATGGAAAACTCATTAACTTTCTCTACCTGCTATCATGGTCACACAGTCTAAGCAGACCCCAAATTCTGGAGAGATATTTTTTTGGGGGGTGATTCATGAACTTGGATGGAGAAAAAAAACAGTAATTGTATTTTCACTACTTTCCAAATGAAATCTAGCACTGCCTTTAATTATTCATGTGAAAGAAATGTTTTTAAACCATTATGTTGAGAAGGGATCTCCTGAGAAGGCTGAGCCTTCTGTGAAGGCTTCACCACTGTGCCAAAGAAGTCCATGGCACACAAAATGATTAAGGACTCCTCCAACTTCGACCCTTTGCTCAATGCTCAGGCCACAATGATCAGTTCTGATTAACTTCAGGATCTAACACAGGAATTATCTTAATCAAGGAGAATTACGTTTCCACTTTCCTCTTCCCTTCCCACTTCAACCTCCCAATAAACTCCCCTTAAACCACCCATGAAAGAACAGAAAAAGCCAAAAGGATCCGGGAGGCAGAATAAAGAAGGAATGCGGGTTATAGACTATCTCACAGTTACATAACTCTTCTGAAGACTTTCCGACAATAATCCTCTACCTCTTTTCCATTCTTGGGATAAAAGTATTCCTTTAAATTTACTCCTTTGCTATAAGAGGATAAAATAAGGATGAAATCCCAGCCCCAAAGTACCAAAGGGGCAGAACATGAATTTTTCAGGCACTGTGTCCACTACAACCAAATTCTATTACAACAAAATGATTTGGTAGTCTTAGTCAAATTCAATTTTCCAAAGGAAATACTGGATACTACTAAAGGGAACGGTAAGTGGTAAAGGAAAAGTATTACTTCAATATGATTCCATTTACTTTCATTAATGTAACCTAAAATATAAGTATATTGTGATTGATAGATGGCAATTATCCCCAACTCAATGCATACTGGCAGCTAGGTGGCTCGGTGGATAGAGTGCTAGAAATAAGGAAGGCCTGGGTACAAACCTCACCACAGATACGTACTAGCTGTGTGACCTTGGGCAAGTCACGTAACCCTGTTTGCCTCAGCTTCATCATCTATAAAATAAGCTAGAGAAGGAAATGACAAAGCACAGCAGTATCTTTGCCAAAAAAAAATACGTGGATAGTACTGCTGTCCATGGGGTCCTCAAGAGTTAGACACAACTAAAAGGCAGTAAGAGCTGCAGCAATGCTTACGACCCACCCCCAAAATCAGCAAAACCAAAGCACAACTCGATTGGTTTAAAAAGTAGTCTTGCCAAGCATGAAAACGGGGCACATTCATGAGTTTTGGCTAAATTTAACTGTCAGGTGTCACTTTTTAGGGACCATGGCAGGGATAAGAGGAGAGAAAAAAGAGGAGGCTTCCCTAAGACCTACAGGGGTCTCAGTAGAAAGCAAAGAATCAGAGAGGCGGCATGTTACAGTGGATACCCTGGAGTCAAAAAACTGGGTCTGAATCTCTGGTCTGTCAGTTATCCCTTGATTTTATAGACTTATCTTTCTCCCTAGCTGCCCATCTACCCAGAAGAACTTCTACCTTCCTTCTGCTCCTCTCTTTCCCTTGCTTCCCATCTTTTTCTCCTTCAATTTCTCTCCCTCTCTTCTCCTCCTTTTCTTTCCTTCTCCTCTCCCCTCCCCTCCCCCACCTCAGAGGCCACCTATTCCAAATCCCTCACTTTACAGATGGGGGTTAGAAGAGACGAGCTCCATCCAGCTCTCAATTTATGATCCTATAAAAATAATTACTCTGGAAACAAAACAGAAAAATGAATACAACATCCAATACCAGCAAGTACACTTGAGGAAGCCAGAGAAAAAGTCACTCAGTGTTAAACTGAGAGTTGGCCAAAGAGTCTAATCAACACAATTCTGGGCCCATACCAAAGAGCTTGATGGAGCGTCATTCGATTTTCAAAGCTTTGTCGTCCATCCGTTGTCCCCCCATCTCCCCCAACTAGCCCCTTTCACATCCATGAATATACAATTCAGGATGTTTGGAGGCTGGAACGCTATGTATTCTGTAGCAGTTGCTTCCAAACCACATGTTCAAATATTTTTGCAGCTGACTGCGGCTTCGGTGGAAAGGCCTGCTGTTGTTCCTGAAGAATGAAGGCTATGTTGGAGCCTCGGCCACAGCTGTCCGAGGTCCAGCACCACCTGAAAAACAAAGTTACTAATCCCGAGAGCATTGGCATGAGTCCCCAGATGGACGGCCCAAGCCGCTTCACTGTGCGTGGGGTCAACATGCAGGGGGAGTCCACTAATGAGAGCCATCAGACTTTGCTAAATTTCAGTAAAAATGAAGAAGTAGTCAGGGCACAAAGCTAAGGCAGCGAGGAGAAATGACCCCTTCAAACGACTTGACTTTGAGGAATTTTTTAAAGCGCTTTCTCAGTATTATTTTGTTCGTGACTAACATGGCATGGATATCTTGTCTCAGAGACTCAAGTCACTGGATCAGTCAATGAGAGTTTATTAAGCATTTACTAAATGCCCAACGTGGTGCCAAGTGCTGGGGATGCCAGGAAAGGCCAAAGATAGTCCCTGACCTCAAGGAGCTCACAATCTAACTTCCTAGCTGTCCGCCTCTGGATGAGTCATATTTCTGTGCCTCAGTTCTTCATCTGTAAAATGAGAGGGTTGGATTTAATGGCCTTTGAAGTGCCTTCTTACTCTAAATCTACCGTCGGCCCATCAGTCGATGAATAAGCATCTATAAAGTGCTCCCTGTATGCTGAGCACTATGCCGCTAAGGCAGAGGGGATTCTATGGATACAAAGAAAAAAGCAACGACCATTCCCTGCCCTCCAAGAGCTTATATTCTACTAGGGGAGACGACACACAAGACTAAATACCAAGAAAGAAGCTGAGCTTAGAGGGGATAGCCCTAGCAGGTTGGGGGAATGTGTATAATGTGGAAATAGCAAAGTCCACCTGGAGGACGTGATTTTTGAGCTAAGCACCGGGTAACTCTCTCCTTAAATGAGAAGAGCCTACAGAAACACATTCTTTCCGTAGGAATTCAAAAGAATGCCTGTCTAAATAGGTTCATAGGCTCCTAACATCTGTGTGTCCCTGTGTCTCTGCCTCCATTGTTGCTTGTCCTTCGTTTTCAAACAGGGCCGATGATATCAAGGGTGATGACTTGACCTGTGCGTGAATTGGATTTAAATGAGACAGGGTTGCACAAAGTTGTCAGCTTCACTCTCTTTTCCAGAGTCATCGAAGTCCAGCGGCAAAACAAAAATGAAGACAATTGGCGATGGCCTGGGTTACAGTGCATGATGTCGGTATCTCCCACATCTGACCAAGCTCGGGGCGTTTCACAGTGCCTGCTTCAGCCACCTTCATGGCTGTTGGAACAAACTGTTCTCGTCCACTTATTCTGCCAAGGGAAGTCTTCACGCGCTTGGGGCAGACATCAGCTTAAAATCATCGACAGGTTTGAGGCCATTGGTTAACCTTGACCTGGTTTAGCCCATCTGCTAAGATGATTTTTTACTAGGGCATGGCCATTGTCTTCTTGGAGTCACAGATGAGAGCTGGATGGCAGGTGAACACCAAAGGTGCCTAAGCAGCCCTGAAATGGGTTTGGTTCCCCACCCAGCAGAGGTGCTGTCCTCCTGGAATCCCACCCTCCCCCATGAGGATAATAATAACATCTGCCTCCCAGGGTTGTGGTGAGAATTAAGCGAGATAATAATTGTAAAGCATTTAGAGCAGTGCCTAGCTCATAGTAGGTGCTAATACAAACATTAGTGATTATCATTATAATGATATAATAATATCCCAGGGTTGTGATAGTGAATTTGAACTCAGGTCTTCGTAACTACAGACCCAGGGCTGGCTACCATTGAAGGAATGGACACGGCACAGAGGATGATATTGCAGGAGAAGAAAACGAAATGAGCTGATGAAGAAGAATGTGGACCCTGTTCCATTTCGGGCTTTCAGCTACCTTTGACTCTCCCATTGCCAGCATTCCATCTGTCCCCCAGCTCTGTTCCCTAATCCCTTTTCATAATGTCGAGTTACGTGACTCCATGAGAATCTAGGGCTCATCCAAACTTCATCTTGTGTTTGCTATCAGGGTTGATAGACTCTGGTCTCTAGTAAAAAGCTGGATAAAGAGAATTCACCAGCAGGTGTTAATTTTCAATTGAGCCAGGCTGGGGGAAGCCATTCTCAGGTTTTGAAGGACTCCACGGGGCTGCCTGTGCTGGTGGTCACCCATGCCATCAGAGCACAAAGGGTCTAAGGACAAACAAGACAGGTAGGCATGCTAAATTCCTAACACTCAAGAAACAATCAGCCCCCCCCCCCCCACCTTTTTTTCCAGTTCTCTTAAGTCTTTCCACATTGGCTTTCAGGGGATGATGGGGTTGGATGAGGCAGCCTCTACGGTCCTTTCCCCTTAAGTCTATGATGGTGGGCAGTGTCATACATTGGAGAGAGGGGCAGATAAAGAGTTACAGCTGAATTCCCGCCCAGCAACTTATTTCTGTATGACCTTAGGCAAGTGACTTGACCTCTCTAGGTCTCTCAGTTCCTCGGCTGTAAAATGAGGGGGGAATTGGCCTGGATGGTCTCCAAGATTTCTTCCAGCTCTAAAACTATGATCCCATGAAGAAAGATAAGAAATTAATGCATTCTTATTCATGCCTACATTGTGTCCCCCTATCGAAATGATGCAGGCAACCAGGGCAGAGTCAAATCAGCAGAAAGACAATAAAACAGAAGTAACATTTTAAAATGAAGTCAAACGTGCGGCCTGGAGGGATACTGAGGCACCATTTTGTGGCCCCCATTTCCTCCTGGTCCAAAAACAGAAAGATGAAATGATCTGACCAGGCTCACACAGACAGTATGTGTAAGTGAGAAGTAAATTCACATCTTTCTGGCTTCAAGGACAAGTAACATGAACTAGGCACTTGGTAAATTCACACTGACTGAGGATCTGGGGGAAGCCAGTCACTTTTCACATGCATCTCTCTCCTGACTGCACTGATGCCTTCAACAGGTTCACCAATAATAACGTGGAGAAAACACTCATTCCTACATACTCTAAAGACCAAAGCTAATCCACTGGTGTTTTCAGCAGATTAGGGGCAGAGTTCTTAGAGCATTCAGCATTAAGGAGTGCCTCAATTGGTCCAGTGTAATGGATGCAAATGTAATTTATGTGGACGCCATAATGGAAAGCTGAAGCTTCTGGTAATTTTTTTTTTCTGGGAGCAAGTTACTGGAAGGCAGGACTATGGTGCCACTATTCAGCACTTATTATGAAATTAGTTCCAACCTACTGAAAAATCAATTGTGCATGACACAGCAGGTGAGGGAGTGCTTGGTGACAGAGGTTGAAGAATATGACTCAGAGGGAAGGGAAGTGGTCCAGGAGACTGGCAAAGAGCTTCAGAATGGAAGGGAGAGAGGGAGGGAGGGAGAGAAAGAGGGAAAGAGGGGGAAGGAAGGAAGGAAGGAAGGAAGGAAGGAAGGAAGGAAGGAAGGAAGGAAGGAAGAAAAGAAGGAAGAGAGGGAGGGAGAGAGAGAGAAAGGAAGAACAGGAGGAAGGGAGAACAAGAGGAAGGGAGGAAGGGAGAACAGGAGGAAAGAAGGAATGGGGGGGGGAAGGAAAAAAACCTTTATTAAGTAGTTACTCTGTGCCAAGGCACTGTGCTAAGCACTGGGGATAGAAATAAAGGGGGGAAAAGTCCCAAGCCTACATTCTAATATAGAAAAAGCAAGTAAATAACTAGATATGCACAAGATACACACAGAGTAGATGGATGGCAATCTGAGAGGGAAAGGTATTAGCTGGCAGCAGAGAGGGACCAGGGAAGGTCTCAGTTCTTTTCCAAGACAAGCCTTCTGTATGGACTCTCACATTTGCCCTTCCTCCTATGTGGCCACAGCTAGCAAGTTCACCATGGAGTAACCAACTTAGGTAAGGAGCGAAATGAAACTTCCCCCTTCACCCCAAATTGGCTTGGTAATTTATGATGTCTTTTAAAAAAATTCAGCCGAGTGGAAGGCAGTATGGTTTGCTATAGTGGTTTAGGGGAGTGATTCTCAGAGCTGGAAGGGATCTCGAAGGTTGCCGAGTCCAACCCCCAAGATTCAGGGTCCCATGTTCTTTTTTCCTCTATTGGGAGGGGACTAGTGGCCTTCATTGAAAGTCAAGTTTGATGCTTACAGAGAGAATATAGGGGATCATAGATCTGGAATTGAAAGGCACCTAAGAAGAGGTCAGCTGGTCAACCCTCATTTTATTGCAGGGGAAACGGAGGGCTGAAGTGATCTGCCCAAGGTGACCACCAAGGGAGTGTCAGAGGTAGGATTTGAAACCACATCCTCTGACTTGAGAGATAGTGGTGTTTCCACTGCACCAAACTAGGAGAGAAGTTAGGACATTTGAAAATGACCAGAAATGGGAATTGTTAGAAGGAAAGCGCTCAGGGCAGCCTGGGGATTGCAACAAGGATAGAGTCCACAAATCCCTGTCACACAGCTTCCCGCAATCTTCTCCATTCTCTATTTCTTGGCTGCTGTTGTTGGGTGGTGTCTCACTCTCCTCCTTTACTTCTACCCTAACCTTCTTAACCATGTGAGTGCGTGCGTGCGTGTGTGTGGGGGGGGGCGGGGAGTGAGACAGAGCGCAAGCAAGCTCACGACTCTTTGGGAGTCCACCGAAACCTACTGATTCCATCTGGGAATGTTTTTAAATACCTAAAATAAAATACATAGAATTATAAAAGAAACAAATTATACTGAAAGTCATTTGTTGAACTATTTAAAAACAAGTGCACAGACACCTAAGGATCCCTGTTCTACTGTGATGAAGGACTATACGTGTCAAGCGCCGACAGCATCAAAATTTCCCTCTTCCTATTTACAGGTACAGTTTTATAGACGGATGACGAAGGGAGTGAAAATAAGGAAATGTGCCCTGCAAAGGATTAAAGCTAAAAAGAGAGTTATTAAAAAAAATCTTATTTGTCCTATTACATGTACCAGAGCCTCACAGATAGAATTAAAAATCACTTTTTAAAACCTGGGGTATTTATTTTTTCTGACTACTGGCTTCCCTGGCTTCATCTGAGTCTCAGCTAAAATTCTACCTTCTACAGAAAGCCTTTCCCAATTTTATTTAATGCTAGGCTCTTCCCTCTCCAGTCCATGGCTTGTTTGTCCACAGGTGATCTTCCCCATTAGACAGTGAGTTCCGTGAGAGCAGGGACTGTCTACCACTTTTTTCTTTCCCTAGTACTTAGTAGAGTGCCTAGCACACAGTAGGTGCTTAATAAATGCTAATCAACTGACTGCTGTTTGGAGATGACCATCACAAGAATTTTCACGTGACTTCCAGCTCTGGACTAAATAATAACTGGTTAGAACACTGTCATTTACTATTTTAAAATGTGGCTACCAGGCTACAGGAAATTAACTCAAATCTGACAATTTTGCCTCTTTTATTTTCCCATTTTCCATCCCGTGTGTTAAACTGACTTACAAAATGTCAAGAGAACCTCTGTAGTCATCAATGGAACAGACAGACAGACCATGGGCACCCCAATCCCTCTGACGGGGGCTGGGTGCCTGGGAAGGGCAGAGTTTGCAGGTGGGGCTGGGGCCTCTTGACAATCCCTAAAAACCTCTGTAACCGAGCAGAACTTTTAAAAGATTCCACCTAAGTCTCTGCCACACGCCTTGTTCACAGAGGCCTTTACACTGGTGCCTCACCCACCCTCATTAATCCACAGGTACATATGGAGAACAAACCGCCTAAGACAGCCCTTATTTACTGGGGCTTCATTAATGGTTTTATTTCTTGGTGAGTAACAGAAGACTTTACTGACATTTAGGCGTTTAAGGTTTGCAAAGCACTTTCATACTGAGCTTCAAAAGAACAAGGGAGGGGAGAAGAACAGGTCGCAGAATGACAGACCCAGAGCCAAAAGGAGTCCGAGAGGCAACCCTTCAGATGTATAGACAAATGGGGAAACTGAGACGCAGAGAGTGGGTCTCTTCCAAGGTCACCCATGGGGCAAGTCACAAAGCCGGAACTCAAACTCAGGGCTCCCTATCTGTTGGGAGGGAGCAAGAGTCTATTAGATCTGAATGGTACAACTAATGATCAATTGTCTCTAGTATCATACCTAGGTCAGGTTACAGGACCCATGAAACCTCCAAATAATTACCAAGCCTGGCTTTAGCTTAGAATCCTGCCTTCTTCTTCAGCCAATGGTCAAACATGGCCATTCTTACAAAGGATATCCAACCTCCTCCTGCCCCCATTAGCCCACTTATCCTCTGGGGTATATTTGTGAATAGAAAAATTGCCAAAAGAATGATCAGCCAACATTGCTGACTTTTTCCTCCTCCTTTCTTTCTTATTCTTTGTTATAAGAGATGACTCATTGGATAGGGGGTGTAGAGAGATATATTTGGAAATGAAGGTGGCACGAAAGAGGGCGAATGACAGGGACTACATTCAATTTTTAATAATAATAATAATTATTATAACTAGACTTTATAAAGTGGATGAATTCACTCTTTAAATGCTAAACTTTTACATAGCATTAAATATGGCTATCTTGCTTTATAATTCTCTCCAAAGATTTAGGGGTAACTTTATTCCTTTACAGTAAAAAGAGAAATATTTTTAGCTCCCAGGAAATCACCTACCTCCCCACCTATGTATAGATACGTACCTATTTACCTCGATATCTTGATACTCTAGGCCTTCTCTTTCTGTAGGTACAACCCTATCTGTTTATTTACTGTCTTACTTTCATTTCATATTCTCAAGCTTTGGTCTTTTCCATCTCTTTAGAAAAGACCATTTTCTAAACCTCAAAAGAACAGCTCATATTGAAATAGTGCTTTAAGGTGTATCTACAAAATGATCCCCCCCCCAGCAGATTCCTCCTCTTTGCAGATTCAGAAATTAGAGCTCATGGAGGTGGCTGTACTTTCTCAGGGTCTCACTTAGAGAGGAAGGATATGAACCTAGTTGTTCTGACTCTAAGACCACTGCTCTATCCAATGCAACACGGTGATACCGTAATTAAGCTAAGCCATGGTAGAGTATCCAAACATCTACTATAATGAGCTTCTTGAGAACAAGGAAGGTTTTTTATTGTTGCTATTGTTTGTTTTAATCTATTTTATCGGCCTTTCTTTGTATTCCCAACTCTTGGCACAGTGCCTAGATGATAGTAACTAATTAATAAATGCTTGTTGACAGACTGGAACAAAGAGGAAGTCAAGGCACGGGAGTAAGATAAAGGATCTCATGGACACTGCATAACTTGGAGGACATAGTTGTCTCTGCCGTCAGAATGTGATTTCCTTGAAGACAAGGATTATGAATCCATCTGCCCTATGAGGAAAGGAAATATGCATTTATTAAGTGCCTACTATGTGTCAGGCACTGTGTGAAATACTTTACAAAAATATTACATTTGATCCTCACAAACAACCTGAGAGGTGAGCACTAAGGAAGTAAGAAGAAGTGGAAAAACAGGGCAGGAGAAAAAGGGTAAATCAGAGAATGCTGTAAGGGACCTTAGTCTATCTCATTTTACTGAGAGCTAAAGAAACTGAGGCTCATGGCCTTCCCAAGGCCATCAGAGCAAGCATGTTCAGAACTAGGCCTAGAATGGTGTCTTCTTAACACACCTTGCCATCGGATCACCCCAGGAAGTATATGTTGGGCACAGCTGTCAGAAATGCTTCTCTCATACCACCTGCCTACGTATCCACTTCTTACATTAAAACCAGATGTGAGCCACAAACAGGTGTTCATGACCACTTTAAGGAAATGATACCTAGTTCTCTGAAGGAAGAGATGACCCAAGAGACTGTCAAACTACTGCTATTAAACACCACACAGACACAGACACAGACACAGACACACACACACACACACACACACACATCTTTCTATCATGAACTAGCAATCCATTGGCTTCTCAGTTATATTAGGAGGGAAGTCATGGGCCTATTGGTTGACTATCCAGATTGGAGTTGTCACTTGGCTTAATCCCATGGAGGAAAAGTATCAAAAGCTGAGTAACTATCTACACACCAAAATCTCCGGCAATACATAAATATATTTTTCAACTAAGTCTTTTCATGAATACTGAAGCCACTGTCCACAGAACATGGGGTGACCAGCAAAATAACACTGGGTCATTGGTTTGTTCACCCTCACTGCTGCCTCCTTGACAGATGGAGTCATGTGAAGGAGAAGCTATCTTGAATTTAAATAGTCCATGATTTTTAACACTGGAGAGGGAGAGGGAGAGAGATGTTGGTGCCTTATGGAATAATTTGGAGAGACATTCCACGAGATAAATCTCCTCCAGAGACTAAATATTAATAAAAACTGTGTTTGGCAAAACTCTGAAATAGTTTTAAGGAACTGAGTGAACCTGAAACATGGCTGGGCTCGTCCATCTCTCTTTGTTTTGAGGACCATTCCGTTCCACTTCATAACTCATGTTGTTAGAAGTGTTGGTAAAGACAAGTATGAGGTCAGAGACAGGCCGGCGTGTGCTCTGAAACAAGCAACATAAAGTGGGTGGTTTTCTTTATTTGTAGATCGCTGGGGGTCTGGGTTGTTCAGGGAACATCTATCTTAGAGATGTTCTAATGGGAAAGAGGATTATTTCAAGGAATCCACATTGTTACATGCTTTGATTTTCACAGAATCCCAGAGTTGGGAGGGCCCCCACAAGCCATCTGGTCCAATCTCTCTGAAGCAGAGCCAATGATGGTCCTCCGATCTCTTCTCCAAGTGAGGGCGGGAACCTGTTACCTCTAGAAGCACTTTGGATGTTACGACATCTTTCCTTATACCAAGTCCAAATTTGCTACACTGGCTGCTTTTCAGATCATGGCTTCAGAGCCAGAAGGAACCAAAGGTACCATCTTGTCCAGGCCTCCACATTTTACAGATTTGCTCTCAGGGGAACAAGCAGAACCTAGCCTTCTTTACTTGAAGGTGGCTATCGTGGACTCTCTGAGTCTCATTTGATGCACCTTAAACACCCATAGTCCCTTTAAGTGATGCTCATCTGGTAAAGACTCTTCGCCTTCTCGGGTACCTTCCTCTGGACACTTTCCAGCTCATCAATGGCCTTCCTAAAATGTGGTACACAGAAAAGAGCCCCAAATTCCAAACGTGGTCGGACCAGGGCTAGGTACAGTGGGACCTAAACCATGTACATAAGGTAACTTTTAAGTAGAGGTGGGGAAAAAAAAGGACTCTAACTATATTTTAAAGCGGGATCAATCTCCGGGAGTACCTGAGTAATCAACATGATGTGTTGTAAATTAGCATGGCTAAATGCAGCCTTGTTGGAGAATGAAAAATAATGAAGGATTTCTTCCACAGACTTCCACAGAAATGGCATTGAGGGACGTTTATTAAGTTAAAGTTTTAATGAAATACTACAACAATTCTACAGGGCAGCTGAGCAATTACCAATGATGACTTGGAAAGCTTTGAAATACCAAAACCGTTTTCACGTGAAATAGTATATAATGTGAATCTGTCTGAACTTTCTTTTTATGCATTTGTCCAAAGTGTTTCTATACGCAGTGTTTGAGGGGGGCTGAGTAGACTGTAGCCTGCAAGGGTGATGAAAAATGCAAAAAGGAAAAGAATGGGAGATTTAATGACATGGAGATTTATTCACATTTCAGAACGCAGTATAAGGCCCATTGACCACAGGACTATAACTAATAAGGCTTTTATTTTTCCCCTACCCTGTTAGAAAAGATTTTCCCTTTGGAAAATGTCCATCTAGTGGGAACACAAGGACCACTGGAACTGGGGCAATGGAATACCCTGTCCCCCTCCCATTTCCTGTGTTTGGTTCTTTCCAAACTGTGGTTCAGCCTCTCCTTTGCCTATCTCCTCTTATTTTCTATTGACTGTTCCTCTCTTGTCTCTTTTTGATGAATTCAACTCAAATTCATAACCAAGGTCACTCTTAAGACCATGGGATCTGAGGGGATGAAGATGGCAGCCCAAGTTAAAATGCAAGAAAGAGTGCTGCTAATCATCTGGCTAATCTTCTGACCAAAAAGAATTCTTTGTCTATTCTGATCTAGGGACCCACATTCTTCTTCTTTCTAAGAAATGTGTGACCTGTTCACCTTGTTTTTCACTTTTTTAGACTGTACATGATGTGGAGAGGGGAAATTCAGAGCCCTGAGCTCACTTTGAATCATTATCTTGTTTTTTAAAACTTTCCATGTCATTTTGGTTACATTTTTGCTCACAACTAAGTGGAGTGAAGGCCTGAATTTTAGATCAAAAAAAAAATCAGCCTTGAGATCAAGGGTTGCCATAACACAACTGTCTAAACACCAATCTGGGGATATTCAATTTTCAAATAGGGTTCAGGGAACGTACAATGGAGGCCCAGGGTTCTTAAATTGGGGTTCAATCAACTATTTTAATAGCTTTATTTTTATAATCGGTTTCCTTTATAATCTCATTCATTTAAAAATATTTTTAAAAACATTATTCTGAGGAGTTCATAGGCTTTGCCAGCCAGCCAATCTAGGACTACCCCCACCACAAATAAAAAGGTTAAGAGCTCCTAGAGTAGATAAAAGAAAGTCTTCTTCCCTCTCAAGCAGGTGGCTACCTTGACCGGGCAACTGGCCTACATCCAGCACACTGCCCAGGACCTCATTAAGATGAAGAAAGTAGTCAATAATTAATACAACAGACAAAAGAAAGGCAGTACCTTTTGAGAGAGATTGAAAAGCTTGGTTTGATTTCCTAATTTAAAGAGCAAAAAAAAAAAATACTGAAGTTATCTGTTACAGCAGGCTGGCACAAGGAAATATGCCCAAAGAGAGGCTTTGTCTCCAACCCTGACATTCCAATCCCTATTAACATCCGCCACCATCACAGGGAACAAAGGGCCCCAGTGTCAAGAAGGCCCAGGTGGGCCCAGGCCTGACTTTCCCAGGGTCTGCACATGCAGGAGGGAGGACATCGATTTGAGAAACCAACAGGCTCCAGAAGGAGAGGTTCTCTGGGAGGAGGTCGACCCTGACACTGAGCTGAAGCAGAGGAATTCTGATCTAAGCAGCACGAGAAGACAAAGGTGACTGCCCCGCCTCCCCCGACCTCTCCCCCTCTACTGTGAGGAATGTACAGATAAAGGGAGGAATTCCAAACCCTTTGTGGACACATTCTTCTTTTATCTCTACCTGCAATTTCATCAGTCTGGGGGTTTCCACTGTTCAAACTCCCACCATATGTGAGGATCTGTAATTTGTCATCTGAGGGACGTGCTGGGGGCACCAAAAATTTAATTACTTACCCCCTTATTATAAAGCTAACCTGAGTCAGGGGCAGGATTTGAACCCTTTCACAACCTGACTTAGTGATGTTTCACTGTCAGGGAATTACCCAACTAGCACAGAAATAGAATTGTTCATGTCAATAAACCTTTATTAAACACCTACCTTATCATAGGGTCACCGAATATTAAGAACAGGGAAAGTAGGGGCCATGAATCCACCTCTCTTAATGTACAGATGAGGAAACAATGCACAGACAAGTGTAGTGGTGCGAGTGTGGAACTGAGGACCAGCTTCAATGCCTCAGACACTTAAAAGATATGTGAAACGTCTCTGATCTTTAGTGTCCCCTTCTATAAAATGGGGGGGGGCACCCAATGTCACTTGGAATTCTAGAAAGATCTTATTTCCAGGCTTATTTCACCCCCTTCCTCTTCTTATAGCTTAGAGTACTGATCAGACTCTGTCCTCCAGCATCACCTCACCTTCCCTCTGGCTCATGCCATCCTTCCTCCACCATCTTTATCTGCTCAGGCCCCACCGGAGAGCCACTTTCTCCAGATCCCTTGGCCCTCCCTTCCAGCCAAAAGCTCCTCAAATTGCCCACATTTCTTTCCTTGAAATTTTCTTTTGCTGCATCCCTCACCCCTAGTCTGAGTTATTTGTTGACACGTTTTAACCTGACGAAAGGAGACAAGACAGTACCAATCTGACACCTTCTTGGACTGAACTATGCTGTAGGTATACGTGTATAGATATATACATACAGTACACTGTATATATAATATAGTATATACACACATAGGATAGCATATGGATAGGGTATATATATATAGTACAGATACTATATATACTACATACATCCTATAGCATCGTATATATACATATAGTATATAGATATATATAGATATAGGCATTTGTGGACTTTCATAATTTGTAATTAAATACATGTATTAATTCATCTCCTATTTATATTGGACGGATCTTCCACATATGCTTGTGGAGACCTCCATTCAAACATAGGCTCCATGAGAGTAGACATTGCTTTATTCTTTTTTTTGAGGGTGGAAGGCAGGGCAATTGGGGTTAAGTGACTTGCCCAAGGTC
The DNA here is from genome assembly GCF_011100635.1 of Trichosurus vulpecula. Taxonomy (NCBI): domain Eukaryota; kingdom Metazoa; phylum Chordata; class Mammalia; order Diprotodontia; family Phalangeridae; genus Trichosurus; species Trichosurus vulpecula. The sequence goes on along the minus strand of NC_050576.1, from coordinate 246,448,986 downwards.
ACATAGCTAATAAGTGGGTCAAGTGGCAAGGCCAGATTAGAACTCAGGTCCTCCTGACTTCAGGGCCTGTGCTCTACTCACTGTGCCGCCTAGCTGCCCCCCGATTGCTTTACTCTTTGTCCTTGTATTGGCCAATTGCCTACTGATCAGCCTCCTGGACAGTTCCACAAAAGAGGAATGCCACATTCAATGTAATCCAACAACCATTTACTCAAGACCTAGTATGCGCAAAGTGTTATGCAATACACTTAACTGAAGAGTTATGAAGAATTCAGATAAATAGTTGGGGTACATAATCTCTGAAATTCTGGGTCGCTGTTTTCTGTTCCCCAAGTCTACCAGGGCTTACTGTCCTAGCCTGGGCAGTGTGAGCATCCTCCGGCTCCGCTATGAGGGTGACTTGGCCTTCTACAAACCCCGTCATCTCCAGTCAGGCTGAAGAGTGCTGGCAGATAACAAGAGGCCAGCTGACCTCCTCACTTATCAACTCCAAGCCAAGTGGGGCTACTCCAAGTCAGAAATTACATTTCAGGCCCTTGACCTTTCAAAAAACTTCCAGAGAAGGCTGTCAGCCCCAAGGGGAGCACCCAGGTGCTCAAGGTAGGAGTGTGGCAGTTAGCCATTCCAAGGCAGGCAAGAGTGACAAATAATAAAGTACCAAAGTACTGGAAACAGAATCCTTACTGTAGCTAATACGATTTGGTGGGAATTAGTAGCAAGCCCCACCCCTTGCCCTTCCCCATTCCCTGCACTCTCCCCAATGAAAACTGCTGTTATCTAAGATGCCTGTCTAGGGATAGAGACTAAATCTGAAATTTCACTGCTACCTAATGCTAGCACCTCCCTCCCAGGATTATCTCTTTCTTATTGATGTGGATACAGTTTGCATGTTGTCTCTACCATTCAATGATGAGCTCCTTAAAGCAGTTCATTGCCTTTTACTTTAGTCTTAGCACTGAACACAGTGCCTAGCAGATAGCTCAATATATGCTTTTTGACTTGAGGGGACGTCCAGATGAGGACACTCCCTCTACCAATGAAGGTCTTCATCCTCTCTGTAAAGTATAGTCTTAGAAAGCTTCCAATATCACTGAGAAGATAAATGATTCACCCAGGGTCACCCTGGCTCTGATGATAACTTTCTAAGTGCTAAGATATTCCGCATCTCATGACGCTTCATCAATATTGACTGATCATGAGTTTCTTCCATTCCTGGGAATCTGACTGCATCTCTCCGCAAACAGGCATGAGGGGCAGAAGGGCCCTTGGAGGAGATGCAGTTTACTCTCGCTATTCTTAACTCTCATCTCTATATTAATTGTAGGCTACTCAGGTTCCAGAGATACCATTCTGGCTTTCTTCAAAGACTGAAATCCTCAGGGATGATGGGGAGGGAGAACATCCTCCCTATTCAGTCTGTGTGCCCTCTCATTGTAAAAACAGGAATGTCCCCAGGATGCTAATTTTAAAGTAAATTTCCCATGGTATAAAAATAGTTACACCCCTAGAACACTAATTTTAAAGTTGGCTTTTGACGAAGTTTGGCTTTCCTGCTTGATTTGGTCTAAAAATGAGACCTCCTTGAAAACATTCCCAACTACCTGAAGGTTGCCCTAGAAGACTTATCATCCAGGATCTTGCTTATAATGAACTCATAAAAGGGACATGTTCAACTGGGGCTTGGCGGTTACAGGAAATAGGATAGTGTCCGATCTAAAAAAACCACAAAACTCCTGTGAATTTGGGCTTAGAAAGACCATTTTTGTTTCATACCATAATCAGGCGCTAGAAATCACGGGAATGGGTGCTTTGAGCTCATTAGGATTTCCATGCAGAAGTGGTTTCTGCCTATAGTAAGAGAGCTTAAGTCATAAGCTTCGATGCACCCCGGGCCAGAATCCTCCAGCCGAAAGTCACCCCCATGTCTCGCTGGCCCACTGAGCAAAAGGGACAACGAAGAAGCAACATCGATCCAGTCCAAACCAAACCTAAACAGCATCTTGTCTACAATACACTCGCCATAGGGTTATCTTTTCGTCAACATCACTTCTCAGTCCTAGGTAGTGTGGTGGACAGGACACTGGAATCAGGAAACGCTGAGTTAAAATCCTGTACTAGATATTTACTAGGTATATGGCGAGAGGTACGTCACTTAACCTCTATCTGTGTAATTTCTAAAAGGAGGCTAATATTGGGACCTACCTCCCAGGGTTGTTGAGAGGGTCAAATAAGATAACACCTATAATGTCTTTTTCAAAGAATTGTGTCCTTCTTATGACAGAAGCTATTTTGGCCTTCAAAGATGGAATCAAGCAATAAATTATGTTTGAAATGAAATATAAATAAACTTCCATTTTTCTAGATTAGCTCTCCCTCCTGAACTGTCTGAAAGGAACAGCATCTGGTCTGACGAGGTGTAATTATTTGGAGTCATTCACGTGCCCCATCTTTTCCTGAAGACTAATTGTTTTGGCCTGGACCTCATTGACATCTGCTGGCTTGGATCACAAGAGGAGAGACTTTGTCAAAGCAAAAACTGTCTCTGACATTTTAACTTACAGAAATCACAGGAAGCAGAAAATTATACAGGGTATGTGACAAAAAAAAAAAAAAAGATGTAGCCTGTTAAACGAAGTATGAAGAGGAAACAAGGCACTAAAATATTGTTCCTGTGCTAAGAAACATGTTGGAGCAAGCATGCCAATTCACAACAAATTCAGAATAGAGTGACTGGGCATTTTTCCATATGAGATTATGGCTTTTAGTCAAAGTTTGTGTATATATGTGACTGTGTGTGTATGGTGGTGGCAGTGGGCGGCAGGGTGGGCACAACAGAAACCACCATTTATACATATACTTCAAAAAGAGATGCATACTTTTTTTCCATCTGGACCTATGGATTTCAGGAGGGACAACTCCTGGTGTGAAATTGCCCTCTAACAATCCAAAAGGACAACTAGTCTGCAAATGATCATCTTAAAAAAAATTGATACCTTTGGTTTTTATATCAATGCTATTTCACATTCCTTTCCTGATTGGCCACATGAGAGCTTGAGGAAGTCACCTGACACACAGGCAGATGAAGTGAGTGGTCCAGAGTGACACAAGCCTGTGGGTCTCCAAGGTAGGACTTCAGCTTGAGGTCTTTCTTACTCCAAGGCAAGATTTTTATTCACTATGAACGATCACCTGTCCATAACTATATGTCTATTTCTTTGCATCTATCTGGGCATATACAGTATAACACAAATAATATATGTATACACAGACACTGATATAAAGACATAGGGATAGGTACAGATACAGACATCAGTGAAGATGTAGACATGGATGTTGGTGTTGGCATGGGTCTGGCTAATAGATACCACTGTAGTATCAGTACCTTATTTGCAACAGACATCTTGTAGAGTGAACAGAGACACTAAGATGTTAATTTATTTGCTCAAGATCGCCCAGACATTGTATGTAAGGGGCAGGATTGAAACCCCAAAGTTTTATCTCAGAGGCCAGTTATTTCTAAAATACACCATGCTGCCCTTCCATTCTGATCTCTCTATCATATCCATCCACGTATCTATCTATCCAGCCATCAATCATATCAATTTATTTATCCATCCATCCATCCGTCCATCCATCTAACGTATCATCTATGTATCATATCACCTATCATATCCATCCATCAATCATATCCATCCACCCATGTATTCATCTATCTTATCATCTACCTCTCCACCCATCATATTCATCTATCTATATATCATCTATCTATCCATCTATCATCTATGTATCATATCATGGTATCTATCCACATATCATATCAGCTATATCATATCATGTCATTTATCATATCATCTATCTAACTATCCATCTATCCATCATATCATCTATCTCCATTTTGTGAAAACAACATACACAGAAAAGAAACTTTTATTTCAAAAAACAAGTAACTCGTGGATTTACCTTGGGAGTCAGATTCATTGGACTTGGGGCTACTTCTCGCTCGCCTCTCAGCCTTCTTGATGCCGGGGCCCCCGCCCCCGCCTCCCCCGCCACCACCGCTCCCGGCATTGTGACCTTTGCCGTAACCATTGTAGACAGCTGTGCAGTTGTTCAGGTGGCTTTTGTAGAGAGAGGAAGGGGGGCTGTTGAGACGATTCTGGCGCTCGGTCTGGCGATCCTTCAGTTTTTTGTGCTGGGGCTTGCTGTACTGGTCTTCTCTTGTAATGTAGCTAGACATTCCGTATAGTGGTATGATTTCTGTAACAAAGGATGAAAAGTTTACTGAAATGACCCTGGGAGCCATCCCCAGTGGCTTGGGCTTTTTCCCTCCTCAAATTACCTCACTGTATTTACTTCAACTCAAGTCAAGCATTTATCAAGTACCCACTGGGTACAAGGCACAGAGTTGATCTGTTTGCATGCTGCCTTACAGGAGAAGAATTTAAGTCCCCTGGGGATGGGAGCTGTTTTCAATTTGAATCTCTAAATCTTGGATGCCTAGCATCTGTGGTTTGCAAAGAATAGATACAGAAAAGAACCTGCAGTTATTAAGTGCTTATTACGTGCCAAGAACTATACCCTAAATGCTACACATGCTAAACACACCTAGCTAATACATGTTGATCGTCACAACAAACATGGGAGATAGGAGCTACATTATAATTTTACAGTTAAGAAAACTGAGGTATGCAGTGTGTTAAGTGAATTGCCCAGGGTCACACAGCTTAGTCTGTGTCCAAGGCCAATTTTGAACTCAACTCTTCCTGACTTCTGGCCCATTGCTCTATCCGTATAGTAGGTGCCTCAGAAATGTTTGCCGAAATAAGATGACCCGAAAATGGCTGAGGATATCAGCACTGACTCACTCACCTTGCTCTCCATATAGTGTGGGGGGAAGATGATGCTGTGGGAAAAACCCGGGTGGCATATCTCCAGGTCCTGTGACGGGTGGATAGAAAGCCGTGTGTGAGTTGTGAATAAAGTGAGGATGATGTGCGAGGTACGGAGGTAAGTGATGGGTTGGAGAGATGGCCGAGGGGTAGCTTGGGGGGTAACACTCGGGAGACTGGGGTGTGACCACCACTCGGCGGACCCCCGTGTTGTCTTCAATCACCTACAGAGAAATGAAAAAGGAAAAATATGTTAGCGAACGCTTTGAAGACACATGTAGTCTGACATCAACCCTTATCTTTTCTTTCCACATAAAAAATTTAAGTGTATACTCACTACAAACTCTACTATTAAAATATGCTAATATTAATTAACACATTTTAATATTAAAGTATTTAATATTAAAATAGCACTTTGTGGTTTGTAAAGCATCTTGAAAGATTACCTCACTTGATCCTGGCCAGCTCTGTGAGCTGGGTGTAATTGGAATCTCCATGTTACAGATGAAGAGACTGTCCATGATCACATGGTTAGTAAAAGATTAAGGCAGAATGAAAACACAGGGCTCCCTGACTCCAATTAGAATGCCCTATAATGTCATTGTTAAAAGACAAACTAATAACCAGAAGATGTTCTCATAAACTAGTTTACAGTGAATAACAGAGAAGTCTGAAAATCTTGGCAGAGAATGATGGTCCCAATACTAGAGTAGTCTCACCACCCACTTATTTCTTTTTAAGCTGCTGCAATCTGGTTTACACCTACTGGTGCGCTACAAAGGTCAGGGATAAATGCCTCAGGACCAGATGCAAATGTCATTGTGAAGTCAACAAGCATTTATCATATCTCATTTTCCTGCATGTCCCATCCTTGAAATTAACTGCCTCGTTTCTTGGCTTATGTGATATGCTGTCGCTTTATGGTCCGACTATCTCGTATTCTGGGCGACTTCTTTCTTCTCCAGCCTCCATAGTCCTTGATGGTGCTTGGTCCTCCTTCCATCTGTCTATCTTCTCTCCCTAGATGGCCCCATCCATTCTTGTGGCTTCAACTCTGAGAACTAGTCAGGGATTTTCCAAATCCTAACTTCCAATCTCTACTCCAAGCTTTACTCTACATTTCAAATTCACTTGGATGTCCTGCCATTTGGATGAACTTCTGACGCAACAGATCCAACTGAAAAGACATTCTTCTCTGGGCTTGGGTTTGAGGGACGAGCTCTTTTTCATGGCTAATTTATAACGCCAGACGTGCCTTCTTCCCATCCTTGATATGAGGCCATTTTAGGGTGAACACATTGAAATGAACAACCTGTACACATCTCAGGAGGATGAATATAGGACTAATCTATTGTCTTTGCTCACCTATGTGTATTTTGTATTCCTCAAGTAGAATGCAAATTCCCTGAGGGCTACACTACCTAATTTTTATTTTTGAATCCTAAACACAAAGTATAAGACCTTGTTCTGTCCATCACAATAAATTCTTCTGGCATAATTGAATGAATATCCAAATTAGGTTTTAGAATTTATAATATTTAAGTTCAGCCCTTGGAGAATTAGAGCGGGAAGTGGTGCTTGGGGGACATCATCTAGTCCAACCTATTCTTTTTATAGATGAGAAATTTGAAGCCCAAGGTAGTTTAAGAGACAAGGCTGAGAGTCCCGTAGTTGAGAAGTACCATAGTTGTAAATGTGATCCCAGGTTATCTGCCTCCACACACCATGTTCTTTCCAGGGTACCAAGCTGTCTCCCTTAAGAAGCCTCTATTGAAATAATTACTTAAAACATTCTTAGAGGAGGTGGAGAAAAGGCAATTGGGCTCTCCCAAATTCTCCTCCAAACAACTTTAAATAAAACCTCCAAACAAATTCTGGAGCAGCAGAATCTACAAAAGGATGTGGTAAATCAGCTTTCCAGTCCAAGACAATTTAAAAGGTCAGCAAGAAAGGTCTGTCACACCAGGGCGAGAGGGGAGCATAGTCCAACATGGATCTCCTTAAAAAGCAAAATTGGCCACATGGATAAAGATGTATAAAAATCCACTGAAACTGAGGGGATGCCCATCAGTTGGGAAATAGCTGAATGGAATACTACCGTGCTATAAGAAATGACAAGCAGTATGCTCTCAGAAAAACATGGAAAGACTTACATGAACCGATGCAAAATGAAATTCGCAAAACCAGGAGAACATTGCACACAGTAACAACAATATTACATGATGATCAACTATGAACGACTTAGCTGTTCTCAGAAATGTATGATCCAAGACTATTCTGAAGGACTTCATGATAAAAAAAATGCTATCCACCTCCAAAAGGGGGGGGGGGGGAAACCTGATGGAATCTGAATGCAGATCAAACCATCCTTTTTTTTTTTTTAACTTTCTTTTTCTTTTACTTTTTTTTGAGGGTCTGTGTTTTCTTTCAAAACATGACTACTTGGAAATACGTTTTGCATTACTTCACATGTATAATCTATATCAAACTGTTTGCATTCTCATTGAGAGGGGTGAGGAGGGAGGGAAAGAATGTGGAAACCAGAAATGTAAAAAATGAATGTCAAAAATTGTTTCTGCATGTAACTTGGGAAAGATTACATATTAAACAAATTGAATGAACATATTCGTGTGTGTGTGTGTGTGTGTGTGTGCATGTGCATGCATGTACGTGTATTTGGAAACCCATACAATTGTTTATCAAAGAGGAAGAGGGAAAGCCCTACCTCTTCAAATAGGGTTTTCCATTTTTTTTCTCTTATAAATTTCTCTTTCCAGTCCTCCTGACAGAACAGCTCCACTCCAGCCCAAGATATATCACCCCAGAAAAAAACATAAGATCAAGCGACAAAGAGGGAGTCTCCCTTGGTTTGAGCTTAAGAGAAATATTATCTGGGCACGATTTTGTAATGAGATGCCAACTCTACTTATCTTTTGCCTAGATCAGGCTCTAAAGTGACAGGCACTTGTAGCATTAATACTTTCATCAGTAAAGAAAAAAAAATCTTTTCACCTTCAAAATTTAATTAAGCAAAGGCTTAAAAGACATCTTAGAATCACCTAGACAAGAATGGTTTCTAATTTTAGAATAAAAATAGGACTTTCATTCATCTGGGCATCAGTACATATGCTTGCTGGTATTTTTAGGCTGTCTCTTTCTAGAACCCAGAGCAGAACATAATCATTGAGGAGAAAGAAGAGAATGACAAATGACTTTGAAGAGTCACATATATTGAGTCAAGGGAACACAGGGACTCCTTTTATCCAGGTGTTGCTGGTGCTGTTACATAATCCATGGCAGAGACAGATCAGAGGGCTCATCGAAGATGTGAGGACCATCCTGCAGCACTTTGGAAACATCAAATAGGGTTGATAATGTCACAGGAAATATTAATACCAGGAGAAAGGACTGTGCCAGTGAAGAGACTGAAAAATACCTCCTCAAACCACATGTCCCATAAGCTGGAAGCCTGCCTGAGAGGAAGGGGCTACACACACGACTGTTACTGATAGACGGGTAACTTGAGAGTAGTTTAGAGCATCATAAGTTTAGAGCAGGGAGGGAGTCCCTATTTTTATAGAAAGAGGAAAAAAAAAAACTTGCTGAGGGTCATGTTGGCTGTAATGGAGCCAGAAGAAATGATGGGGGCAACAGTCTTAGTTCAAATCCCCCTTCTGATATTTATGATTTGTCACTTATAAGTTTCTGAAGCTTTGGTTACCTAATGTGTGAAGTGAGGACTTGCGATTAATCAATCAAAAAATAAACCAATTTTTCAGGACCTGTTTTGTCTGTACAAGTGGAAGGCATCAGACCAGATCCATTCTTTGTTTCTGTAACCCTGGTGCCTAGGACACTGCTTGGCTCAGAGGACATACTGAACACTCGATGATTGAGGGATGATCCTATGGTTAGGGCTTTGTATTTGGAAATAGTCCATGTGAAAAGGATCAGACTTTGCGAGCCCTGTCTGAGTCACTGACTCTATTTCTATAAGGCCTTCACTTTCAGCAACCACAGCCAAAGATTCTTGGGATTATTCTTCCAACGTAATCTTACAGCTGAAAAGAAGTATAGATCTGGCCCAAAGTTCTTAATCTACAGACGAAAAAACTGAAGCTCAAAGCTCTATGTTAGTGAAACTTGGTCCCATTTTGAAACTTTGTGACTTACTCGAGGAATCTGTTGTACTTAATGCTAAAAGTTTTATGGCAGCTTTTGATAGAGTGTGTTAAAGTTCTGGCTTGATTTTTATGAGAACACCCACTAACAGTGCAAGTGGTTGTAAGCTAAATATCTCTACATGGGTCCTTATAAAAAAAAAGGATTTTCATTGATAATTTTTCTGTTCACATTGTCTAGATTTCATATGGTGTCCCTGCCCCCCCACCCTAAGAAAGTAATTCCTTATAAAAGAGCAATTTAAAAAGAGAAAAGAAAATGATAATGATAAACAAAAAATGGCAAAATCAATATATTGAAAAAAAAAACCTGGCATTACGTTTCCTGCCTATTAATGCGCTTCCTCCACATCTCTACAAAGGAGCACAGGGATATAGTGTTGCTGTCCCTTCTTTGTGGCTAAGCTTGGTCATTCTAATTTTACAAGATTCCAGATTGTTTTGTGGCTGTATTCCTTTCAATGTCCATTGTTACAGTTGCTGCATACTGTTCTGCCTCTGCTAGTTTTGCTTTACATCAGTTCATAGAAATCTTTCAAGGCTTCTCCAAACTCATCATTTCTTAAGCACAGCGTTATTCCATCATATCATAAGGATTTTCGAATGACTGAAACGCTTTTACACATCATTTTTCATCAATTACTTCAGAAATGGCATACTAAAGTCTTCATATATTGACTACTTTGGGGGGAGGGGGAGGCAGTGATGTCAACAGCTGCCAAAAGGACACCTCTCAAGCAGCAGCTGGTTGGCATGATGGACTGAGTGTTGGATTTAGAGGCTGGAAGACCTGAGTTCAAATTATGCCTCAGAAAATTAAGTTACCTAGTCTCTCTCACCTTTCACCCTTTATGTTATAAACTTGTTGAGGGCAGGGACAGTCTTTCCTTTTATTAATTGTATTCCCGTTGCTTAGAACAGTGCCTGGCACTTAATAAATATTGATTGGACTGGATTGAACCTCAACTTTTCTCATCTGTGGACTGGGTAGAATAATAGCACCCATGTCACAGGGACGATCAAATGAGATCACATGGGATAAAGTGTTACATAAATGCCATTTTTTATTATAATTATTAATAAGGCCCCATGACCATCAGGAGAGGTGCCTTCAGTATGAAGGCTCTCAACCTTAGGACACAACCTCCTGCAATGAAATACAGATCATTCTCCAGAGCAAGTGGCCCCAGAGCTGTGAGACAGATATGACCCCTGATCGGTACTTGGCCTGGGGTACTAAGTTGGCTCTGGAAGCTGCAGGGGCTAGGGTACTAGAGCAGAAGGGACAGGGAAATCCCAGGATCAGCTGGGGGACCCTCAAATATTAAACATATCACCTGTAACAAATGCGGCAAGTGCCTTCACTGTCAATTATCACCTTTTTTTCTCTATTAGCTGATAATCAGCTGAGATTTAGATCATGGTACCAGATAGGCTGGGGGGGGGGGGGCGGAAATAGTGGACTAACAGGATGGAAACTCTAGACCTGGAAGAGGCAGCTCCTTATCATTTTACAGATGAGTAAGCCAAGGCCCAAAAGGGCAACATTTTATGACCAAGATTGAGCTGGTAGCAAACAGGAAGCAAAGGACTCAAAGCCTTGACAATCATCACTTAAATATATCTACCTTTAATCTTAAATGTCCAACCTAAAGCCAGGGCAAATAAAATCTCTAAGACAAACACTTCTGCTTAAACATTTTTCCTGTCCAATACTGACGTCAATGGGCTTTCATTCAAAACTCTATATTAATCAATCAACAAGTTTTTATTAAATGTCTTTAATGTGCGGGACCAAGTTAGGCATTGTGAATACAAATAATTAATTTCAGAAAAATGGTTCAAGGAGCGGTTTCTGTGTTGCCTGGAGGATTGGGGGGGAGGCAAAGAAGGAAATTAGTGACCATTTTCAAGCATATTAGGAGATATAAGAGGGATGGAGGGCAGCTGTCTGAGCTTTCCAAAAGTTAGGACATAAGGAAATGGGCTTATTTCAGAAGGGTGGGGGATTTAGGCCAGACATCAGAATTTCCTGCCTGAAGCAGACTGGAGACGCTGGAATGTTCTCCGTTCCACTGAAGATTAAGAAGAGGATGGCCCAAAATCGGTGGATCACACAGATGAGTTGTCCAGATTCCTCTCAGCCCGATGTTTATATGGAGTGAGTTTATTCATGTCTTAAAGACAATGATGGTCCACTTAAAAAAGACATTCTCCAACAACTTTTACTCTATCACTTCCTGAACGCTGGCTGGGCAAACCTTGTTCTGGGCTGCCATCATGAACCACATCCCAAGAGCCTCTCTCTAACTTGGATCCTCTATGACTCCCTGCCAAAGTGGGAAACCCAACAAAGCCTACCAAGCATCTCCTACCATAAACACCCAAATGACCTTCTTTGGACACATGAAGAAAAGAAAGCCAGTCTGGTGAATAAAGAGAACACAGGACTGATCAAGTCTGCATCATCCCACTTTGGTCTCTTGCCCAACTCAACGAATGCTGTGGACTTATTCTTGCTGTCTTCTGATCTCTTTTAAAGAAGTAAGAAGCTGAGAGCTCTAGAAGTAAAACACACTAAAATACAATCAGAGACAGCTCAGACAGCTGCTCTCCACCCCTCACGTCATATCCCCTAAAATGCTTGAAAATGGTCACTAATTTCCTCTTTTGCTTTCTCCCCCCTCCCCACCCCAACCTCCCAAGCAATGTAGAAGTCTCAAGCACATGACAAAGGCAAGCCAATAAAACCAAATTAAACAGCAGGGCACTTAGGAGGCACTGTGGACAGGGTGCCAGGCCTGGAGTCAGGTAGACATGAGGTCAAAATCTGACTTCAGACACTTACGAGCTGGATGACCCTGGGCAAGCCACTTACCCCTGATTATCTCACTTTCCTTATCTATAAAATGAATTGGAGAAGGAAATGGCAAACTGCTCCAGAATCTTTGCCAAATTGGGTCAGCAAAATGTCAGACGTGACTGAACGATAACAATAAAAAATAGTGGGCAATGTGGGACAGTGGAAACTGTGTTGGATTTAGAGTCACGGAGCTCAGGTCTGCATGACTTTGAACAAATCTCTGTGCCCTTGGGTTTCAATTTCCTCATCACTAAAAGAGTGGAGCAGAACTCAATGCCTTCTAAGGACCTTTTGGGCTCTGACTCTATGATCTGACTATGGACTTGGAGATGGCAATAATTTGGGCAGGGGATGGGGGGATGCTCAAGAATACTCAAAGGTGTTAGTGGGAGAGGCAAGTTATCAATCAGTCACTCGACAAATATTTATAATGAAATGAACATTCATAGCTTCCTATATAACCCTTATTTCCTGCTCTCTGGTGTATAAGAAAATGCCCATTTTGGGTGTCTGAGATCAGAATTTTTAAAATAACAATTTTAAAAATAAATAAAAAGATGGCGCTTTGTTGAAGGGTGAAGTTTGGGACCATTAAAAACAATTCTGCAAATTTCCCCAAAAGGCAATCCAGCCATGACTGCTTTTTCTTAGGTGAAATTCTTGACCCAGCCTACTGTCCTTTAGCTATTCCAAAATCTACTAATGGTTGAGTTCCACAACACGTTTATCTAACATCAGACTTTAATTTCATTGGAAGTTGGGCTATTGGCTTTAGCAGGAAATGCCCTAAATGAAATATGCTACCCCTCCCCCAACAACAACAAGCACGCGCGCGCACGCACACACACACACACACACACACACACACAGAAAATAATCTCACCACTGGTCATTAGCTGATGATAGTGATTAAATCAAGAAAATATCTTGTGTTGCAGGCTTGATTCTTTTTTGTTTTCCTGACTCCCTGTAGAGAAAGCTTCTCTTGACTTTCAATGAAGCCTGAGTCTCTGCTGAACCCATGGGGAAACAGGGCCGGCCCCCTGGCAGCTTTCTCTCAGCTCCTCATCCTCGGGATGCCAAAAGTGGTGCAGCAGATAGAGTAACTGGGCTGGGGGGGGGGGGGCGAGGGAGGTGGTCAGGAAGACCTGAGTTCAAATCTGATCTCAGACACTTCCTAGCTGTGAAACCCTGGGCAGGTGATTTAACCTGTCTGCCTCACTTTCCTCAACCTTAAAAGAGAGATAATAGGAGCATCTACCTTGGAGGGTGGTTGCAGGGATCAAATGAGATAATATTTGTGAAGCTTGTATTAGCATAGTGCCTGGCACACAGTAGGCATTCAATAAGTGCTTATTCCCTTCCCAAAGGTGGAATGGCGTACCACTGCTTTAACTCCAGGTTGTAGTTATAAAAAGGCAGCCATGGAGCTAAGTGGGCATGGTGCAGCAAGATGGGGAGAGGGTGAAAAAAGTTTTCATGGATAGCATGCACAGTATTTTCTCCCACACAGATATTTGTCTTTCTCAATATGAGATAACGTTGACACTCTGGGTTGAGTTAAATCCAAATTGAAATGCATTTTCTTTGGTTCACTGAACATCTCTATGTCTTCACCCCTCTTTGACCAAAAGAAATTCAATGGGATTCAAGTTCTTAAAAAATAGTAAGATATTCATAAGCAAAAAACGCTTTTAGGCAAGAGATGAGCCACTGGCATAGCTTGATTTGTTCTCCACACACTCTCAAACCAGTCTTCACTATCAATTCATCTGCCAACAAAAAGAAGAGCTTCCCACATGGTAGAAAGTTGACTTGGATGGTTTTCCAAGGTTGCTTTTCTCATTTCAGACTCAAGGTATAGTTTTTCCTCTAACTATAGAAAAACCTATTGCCAAAGACTACGCTAGAATGGAAAAATGTAATTCTGAGCATCTGCTTAAAGACATCTTAAATATAAATCATTAGCTGGAACGGGGAAAACATTTCCACAGATCTACAGGAAACTTGTGATAGAGACTAGCCTTAGCCTACGGGAAACGGGAGGAAAACTCTTCCCTCCTACCTGACAATGACAACAGGTAAGTGTCAGGAGGAGGATGCTGGGAGGTTATGCGCATAACTTTTGCTTCAGCCTATGTTGGATTAAAAATGCAAAGGTATTCACAGGTCGGTCCATTCCTTCCCAATTCTCTCTAACGATTATATCCTCACCAATCTCCCTGTGTTTTCCATATGGTCAAACCATCCCTTGTCCAGAGAAGGCACTGGTCAAAAAATGTTTGTCTTTGTTGGTGATCTGGAAAGTTTATTTTTTTCCTTCTATCTCCAGGACTTAGCACAGAACACTCTGTTCATAGGAAATACTTAGGAGAAATGTTCCCCTCCCTCCCCCTCATTCATTCCAACTGGCTGCATATAATTACCTAAGACAGAAGGTCATCGAGGTCAAACCTCTCATTTTAGAGATGAGGAAACTACAACTCAAAATTTAAATGACTTACTCATGGTCACATGGATGGTAAGCAGGAGAGTAAAGATTCATCACTCATTCCACTACACCACACAAGCTTCCATGAGCTAACACAGTAATGAGGATACCAGGCGCCATGATGGATGGAGTTGGACTTGGCAGTCAGGAAGATCTAAGTTCAAATTCTCCTTCAAATACTTACTAGCTATGTGACCCTGTGAAATTTACTCTATCTGTTTCCAAATATGCAAAATGTATCGAGATATTATCAACTATCTCACAGGGTTACTGTGAGGGCCGAATGAGATAGCATATATAAAAATCTTCGCAAACCTCAAAGGGCTATATAAATGCTATTAATGAAATATTTCATTACTGATATTATTTAACAACATTATTGGTATCAATATTGTATTAACATAAGTACATATAATGCATTAGGTATATATAATTAGTATAGTTATGGTATTAATAAGTAATACTGATATTTGTTATGATATTAATTATTAATAGATGGTATTATTACATCCAGAAGAGCAGTTGTTACTACCAGGAATAATGACATTCAGATGGGGCTGAAAAAACTAAAGTGCATTCTACTCTCCATTCCAGCCATTCACACGTGAAGCCTGTCTTTTAACTCCTTGTTGAAGCCACTAGATAAAGAGCCAATCACTGCCTATAATGCTCTTTGATTAGTTCACAGTTTGACTGAAGCTTTCTCTGTGTAAAGGAAATTCCATTCTCGTCTTCTCAAATTCAGGCAATTATCACGGGTGGTCAAGAATTGTCTTATGGCCACCTAGGAGAGGAAAGGCAATGAGGCTGGTGGAGGGCCTTGAGGCCGTGCCATAGGAGGATCAGTGGAGGGAAGTGGGAATGTTTAGACTGGAGAAAAGGAGACCACGAAGAGACATAATAACTGTCTTCAAGTATTTGAAGGCCCACATGTGGAAAAGGGATCAGACTTGTTTTGCTTGGCCCCAGAGGCCACAACTAGGAACAAAGGGTAGACGTTTCAGACAGGAAGATTTAGGTTTGGTGAAAGCAGGAACTTTCTGAAAATTAGAGCTATCTAAAAGGGCTGTCTCAAGTGGAGTTGGCACCCCCATAATAGAGGTCTTCAAGCAGAGGAACAGGGAGGGAGGGAGAGAGATAAAGAGAGGAAAGGAAGGAAGGAAGGAAAGGAGGGAGGAAGGGAGGAAGGAAGAAAGGAAGCGAGGGAGGGAGGGAGGGAAGCGAGGGAGGGAGGGAAGGAAGCGAGGGAGGGAGTGAGGGAGGAAAGAAGGAAGGAAGGAATCTCTGTGCCATGGTGAAAATGTACAACATCACAAATTTGGTTCCTTCTTCTCAACACTTCCTTACAGGGTCTATCTGTTGACTTAGAAGGTTTTCCTTTGTTTTCTTCTGAGTGCCTTACATATTTCGATAGAGGAATAAGATGCCCTGTTCTTATTTCTGGAGAATGGGCTGTTTGGATAACATGATTCTAAGTGATTTTAAGGAATGCCTTCTAGTCACCTTCTCTCTTTTCCAATATGGCACCCAAAACACTTCCATTTTACTCATTTGTCTAAAGTAGCTAGCTTCCCTCATCTCCACCTATAACTATCCACTGAAAAAGTGATTTCATGTCCACCACACATTTCATTCTTCGTCCATTGGGTTGTCTCATGGGGAGTTTTCAGTTGACTGCCAACACTTGGATTTTCAAAAGAAACTGTTTAGATCGAAATGGTTTCTAAGGTCTCTTCCAACCCTAGAATTCTATGCTATAGTCTATGATTCTGAGTTCTTGCTCTGCCTGTGATGGGAGGATAAACCCAGGAAATAATGGAAGCACACGAAGCTTCTTTTCATCTCTTCGAAAGCCTTCTAATTGATTGATTCTCTTTGGCAAAGTCTCAAGAACAGATATTTCTGATCTAACAGTTCATCACTTTGTATGCTGCCTTCTCAATACAGTTATTATTGCTAGCATAATGTAGGTGGAGATAATTGTGGGCTTGAAAGGTGGCTTGTTATAGTGGGGTAAGGACAATGGCCTTGGAGTCTGAAAGACCCTTGCTTCAAGTACCTTCTGACAGACTGGCTTCCTGAATGGCTTGCAGCTTGGGAGGTATCTTATCCTACCAGGGTCACATGACTAAAATTCCTCAGGACAAAAAGTTACTGAAGGGATGCTAAGAGGCACTGGTAGAGGGAGTACCCTCCACTGAAGAAATCAGATATGTGTGTGTGTGTGTACACACATGTGTATACAGGGGGAGGGGTCTTTTTGAATATGTGTATGAGTAAAAAACCATTTGCTAAGCATACACTATGTGTCATACATTCTGATAAACACCGAGGAAACAAAAACCAGGCAAAACCAGCCTCTGTCCTCAAAGAACTCATATCCTAATGGAGGAGACAATGTGCAAATAACTTCTTGTTGATTCATTTCAATCACGTCCAACTCTTCGTGACCCACTGAGATTTTCTTGGCAAAGATACTAGAGTGGTGTGCCTTTACTTCTCCAGCTCATTTTACATATGAGTACATAGAAAATACAGACTGAATATAGGAGAGGTCATTTCAGAGAAGGCATTGGCGTCTGGGGTCTAGGAAAGGCTTCTTACAGAGGTTGGAATGCGTGAGACAAAGACAGACAGACATGGACAGAGACGTGCAGACAGAGAAGAAATATCTTATTTTGCTCAAGACGCAAACAGCGTCTAATTTAACAATAACAGTTAATATTAATATGAAGCCTAAAGGTTTACAAAGTGTTCTCTCCCTTGTAAAGCCAATAATGACTAGTAAAATCACGTTCCCAAAATGCTGAGGAGAAAACAAGGCTCTCTGGGGTTATGCAGTCACTTATGTTGGGGCTACTCTTACAGCCACAAAGATATCTCTTAATCCAAATGCCTTCTCTCACTGATTACATCCAAATCATCCCGTCTATATCTTGTGGGGAAAGAGTAGTTTGCATATTGTCTCCCACTATGAGACTGGGAACTTCTTGAGAGCAAGGATTGTCTTTTGTCTCTTTTTGTATCCCCAGTACATGGCACTTAGCCTGCTGCTAATAAATGTTTACTGACTGACTAACAGCTAGGAATCAAGGAATTAGGCCTTAAACCCAGAAAGTCCTAAAGTTTCAAGACCTGGACCAAACTTTTTTTTTTTTTTAAAGCAGATAGCATGTGCTGTGGAGGTATAAGAGATCAGCTATTTTCTGTTAACTTATTAAAATCAAGGCGATCTACCACCGAGTGAATGCTAGTTACTATGTGAAGGACCTAGAAAGTTATGGCGTCTAACTCATCGAAATGAGGGCCACTGAACCATACATATGATCCCAGCAGGCCACATACTGACTTAGAAAACCATTGATTGATATTATCTCTATGCTACTGTATTTTCATGTATTTTATTAAATATTTCCCAATTACATATTAATTCAGGGTTCAGGCCAGACTCGGGAGTGTTGTGGTTTGCAGGCAGGCTAAAAGGCTGCATGTTTGACATCCGTGGTATAAAGCATCTAAAACTGCTGCTTTGACTTTCCTCTTTTCTTATTTCTAAGCTGTATAATCTGATTTCCAACCTCATTATTCAACTAAACCTGCTCTTTCCAAAGTTACCAACGGTTTAGTTGTTTTATCTAATGTCCTCTTCTCAGTCCTCCTCCTTTTGACCCTCTTAGACACTGTCCATCACAATCTTCTCTTCCCTCTCCTGGTTAGTCTTCTACCTGCCTGACCACTCCTGTCTCCTTTGCTAACTCTTCATCCCAGTCATCCCAAGAAGCACAGTGGTCCTTCCCATCCATCCCAGGCCATCTTTCTCTGATCTCTCTAGATTTCTTGATGAGTTGTTCATTAACTTGTTTCATCTTAGTATTTCGATATTTGCAATTCAAGGTCATTGGTCTCCTTTATAATCCTTTGTATTTTATTTTATGTAAAACATCATAGCTTTCACCAGACTGGCAAAGGAGTCCATGACAAAGGAAAAGAACAAAACAAAACACCTCCTCTACACTATCTCATCGGGTGAGCTCATCAGCTACAGTGGAGTCAATTAACTGTCCTGTACCCAGCCCTGACCTCTCTCCTGAGCTCCAGCCCTTCCACACTAAATGCCTCTTGAGCATCTCAAACTCAACATGTCCAGAATAGAACTTGCCTTTCCCCCTCAGACCTCTGTTGTCTCCAATTGTCAAGAGCACCCACATCCTCCCATCACCCAGGCTTGCAAACTTCCCTCACTCTCTTTTCCATTCTCTACCCCCACATATAGATCTGGTGAATAGTCTTGCCATTCATCTCCCTTGTGCATTCCCATGTCTCTCTTGATGCTGCCACCACTCTGGTCTAGCCCTAGCTTCCTGATCAGCCTTTCTCCCCATTCCAATCCACAGTGCACTCAGCTGTCAAGTGATTTTCCTAAATCATTCAGAATTACCCAAGTGAACGACTCCCCTATTAAGGGTCAACTAGTAAGGGTCAGAGGTGGGATCCAAATGTAGGCTTTCCTGATTCAAACTCTGGGCCTCAATCTACTATGCCATACCATCTTCTCTATCATTTACTATCCTTGTTGGAAATGCCCTCTCCCTCCACTTTTGTTCTTTTCCATGTTCCTTGTTCACAATGAATTAAATAAAGAATTTACTTAACTGCCAAAGCAGGCAGACGTGCAATAATTGGGCTGTGTGGAAAAGGAGAAAACAAGAGATAAGTCTCAGAGCAGCTCACATTAGAGAAGGGAAGATTTCTGTGATTGTAGTTGGCTTAACACAGTACAGACATAAACATATTTAATTTTAGAGAATTAGAAATCTCCTTTGATTTCTACCCAAAAACTCAGCAACTCTCCAATACAGACTATTTTGTTCTTAACAACACAGCAAACAGCAAACAGTCGATTTTTAGAACTCTTTCAAACTAGGAGGCTGTTGCTCGGTGGTCCATTATAACAGGCCCCAGACACAATGACCTTAAGGACATGACGTGACTTCCTTTGTACTTTCTGCAAAGAAACTTTGAACCCCTTGTTCTCACTCTCTCTTCTCTGACCACTCGTCTCAAAGTTTTGAAGGGATTTTGAAATTTCTAGAAACATCAAAATTATATATTTTTCTCTCTCACTGAATTTTCCTCAGTGTTGACTGCAACTTTTTCCACACGCCTAAACTGCTAAGTAGCAGTATCAAAATGCGTGCCCACAGAAAATATTTGATAGCTTATTCTAGAGCTGAAAGACACCTAGTGACCCCTCTGGTATCACACATAAGATCCTGGACTGAGATGTACTGAGATGATGTACTGAGGCTCAAGGTCATTACAGAACTTTCCCAAGGTCACAGATGCAGCATGAAGATTCCAGTCCTCTCTTGGTGCACAAACAACAGAAAAATCATTGCTTTTCACCAACATGCCTGCAACTTTTCTTAATCTCCCTTCCCAAAGGAGAGCTTTAAATTAGATTAACCAGTGCTATTGAAAACTCTGAATTGTACAACAGTGAGTGACAGTCAGGTGTCCCCAGAGATCTTGAGCAAATATTCTGAGTCAGAGTAGGAACCCCAAGATGGGCTGAGCAGTCATGACGGAGCTTTGGTGGTTATGTATCAACCTGGAGGGTGTGAGATCCTCTTAAAGATTCCATACTGCTGCCATGGCAACAGGTGGATCATTGGGCCCATCCCAATGGAGCTTGGTGGTACTGAGGAAAGAGGCAGAGGAGATAGTTCAAATCCTCGCTCTGCCACCTTCTACCCACTTAACCTTAAACAAGTGAGTTAATCTCTAGGGATGGGCCTCAGTTTCCTAATCTGTAAAAAGAGGGAATGGGGAGGGTTGAATTAGATAGCCTTAGTGGGTTCCCTCCAGCTTATCTCTAATGCTAATAAAATCATCTCTTACTGGGTCTTCCTTTTGTTGATTATTTCTTATTTATCCTATCTATACCTGATTGGTATACAGTAGTATACAAGTTACCACTTCTACTAGATTTCAAATCTCCTTGAGGGTAGGGACTGGTTTTTCCTTTGCTTTTGGTTTTGCCTTTCTTTATATAGTCAGTACTTTGACACAATGCTTGGCACTGGGAACTCAGGCTCTCTAGCCTCAGAAATTCCACAGAATATCTTCCTACTCTACCCCCAAAACTTAAGTCCACACTCAAAATCATACTTATGTAGGCAACGTTAGGGATGGAGGGGTGTGTGTGTGTGTGTGTGTGTGTGTGTGTGTGTGTCTGTGCACTCGTACTCCCACCCCTACTTGTGCATAGGTGGGAAGGAGGTGAGAAGGGGGCAGGGCCCTGACTGTAGAGACTGTGTCTTTGCACATTTGGAGAATCACTGGGCAGAGATTCTGTCCTACCGTACCAAAGAGATGGGAAATTCACAGAGAACAAAGAAACCTGTTTAAATGACCAGTCAGCCCTGGTATTGAGACTGTGGTCAAGTTTTAATGCTATGAGAAGAAATTGAAATAAAGGGTGCCCAAGGAGGACTGTGTTTGGCCGGCATTTCAGACTCAGTGTCCTTGATTTCTCTGCAAAATTTGACACTCCTGATAACCTTTCCTCTCAGGGACTCTCCTGGACCTCCTCCCACCTCTCTGACCATTCGTCAGTCTATTTTGCTGGATCCTTACATATATCATATCCACTAACTGTGGGTACCTCCCACCCCCAAGGTCCTGTCTTGTCTCATCAGTTTCCTGGTCTGTAAAATAAGGTCCTCCAAGGTCACTTCTAGCTTTACAGTGACTACAAAATTCCATTCCACTGATGGGCTTTCAGTCAAAGAATATGGATGGTGAAGAAAGGCTGGGTCAGATGAATGATGAATTTACCTGGGATATGTATCCTGGGGGCACATGGATGGGGGGAATGGATCCATTGGGTGACATCATGGGAACTTCAGCAGGTCCTAGAAGAAAAAAGAAAAAGAAGGTATAACTATTGTCCCTCCTAAAAGCATCAAATTTCCAAACTAATCAGTGCACGGCTTTCTATGGATTGTCCAAACGGAAGGCATCTATCTCACTACCATCTGTCGTTGTTTCCTTAAGTCAATGCATTCAACTTGGCCTCCTCCCTGTGAGGCCTCCTCAGCCATTCTTCTTGCTCTTGGTTTCAAAATCAGAGAATCCAATGAATTCTCCAATTTTTCCCCTTAGGAGAAAAAGGGAAGATCCATGACCATCCAATCCAGCTTCAAAATTCCTTCAGCCTAGGGTTTGATGCAGACTTCGAAACACTACAGTTGGATTTTCTGTGTTCCATCCTCTGGACAGGTGGGGTTCTCCAAGGGCAGGGAGGGAAGGGGATCTTTAAATGAGAAGCACTTTTCCAGAAAGCTAAACCAACTTGGATGTGATTTTACTTTATCTTCTGGAAACTTGACTTTAGCCAAATCAACAAAGTCTTGAGTATCTTGTACAACAAAATTCAGTAAAATCCACTAATTTGAAATGGAAGTAACCTGAAAGGCAAAAAAGTATTCAACTCCCTGGGTTTGGATTATCTGGCATTTTAAATAGAGTATAGGATACCTAAGTCATTTAAAGAATAGGCTGTGAGAAATGGAGCTTGCTTTTAAATAGAAATACTTTTGGATAATCCCATAGCAACAACAGATGCCTTTGCTACCTGTTTGGGGACTCTTTTCACCATTTCAAACCAATTCCCTCCAAATTAAGATTAAAAATGTGGTTGAGGTGACATGAAAGGCAGTTAGAAAGATACAAATGACAGCAAAATCATATGTATGGCCATGCAGAAAGAGTGATGGTAACTATACTAGCTCCCTGGTACGCTGGACATAGGAGAAAACCTGGAAACCAAACAAAGGCCTCCAGCCCATGGGGTGGAGAAGACCTTGGGTAAGATCTTCACAGAATGAGAAGCCTGGAGAGGTTGTGAACTTCCCACACCAATAAAATAATACTCATCCCCATTGGCTTTGAATCCACCTTTCATATAAAAATGGCAATGTAAAAATAGTCATTTTTAGATGACAGATTTAAAACCATCTGTGATGAGTCTTTGATTTTGCTAGTTTGCAAAGATCTAAAAATGGAGGGCAGCAAGGTAGCTCGGTGGATAGACACAGTGCCAGGCTTGGAGTCAGGAAGACCTGAGCTCAAATCCAGTCTCAGACACTTGCTTGCTTTGCGACCTTGGGCAAGTCACTTAACCATGTTTGCCTCTGTTTCCTTGTCTGTAAAATGAGCTAGAAAAAGAAACAGCATTCCAGTATCTTTGCCAAGAAAACTCCAAATGGGGTCACAAAAAGCTGGACACGACTGAACAACAAGAACAACCGAACATGGTCGCTTAGAAGGACCACAACTACAAGCTGTTTCCAATGGCTAATGACATCTTGAAAATACATCATCACAGACAGGAATTAGTGGGAAAGAAGACAGCCTGGCCATACAACAAAAGTGAGGGATGACCAATGGACATACCAATTCAATGCATTGGATTCCACAAAATCATAAAATAATCAACAGAACGGCTTCTCTGCATTAGAGCAAATATTCCATGGAGTATTTGTAGAAGCATAAGGAGAAGAACCAGGACAAGAAGAGAAGGCATGGCATGGCTAGGTGGAGATCTCCTTTAATAAATGGTCCACCTGCTCCCTGAGAACAAGAGACTTATTGTCTACACATACAACCCAACTAGGCAGGTCACACCAACAGGGTCAAATGAACCATCATTCACAGCAGCCAATTATACAAGGAGTGGGTCGATTTTATTCCCAACAATCAGACCAATGGCGAACGAGTACTCTTCAGTGATAAGTCTCTCAGAAGGAAATGAATGTTCATGACCACGTAACCCATAATGTATGAACGTAGAAGATGGTGACCTAGGTTTATTCTGCCCATTTCCTATTGAGTAAGTGACCATCCACATGCCAACCATAGCCCCGGGGACTTTCCAGTTCCTCCTTTACCCTCCTGGCTCAGCACTGTGTCTGCTGTTTATCTGATATTTTCCCTCCAGTCTTGCATCCCATTATTGGGAGTAAAAGTCCTTTGGTAGCTGCCAAGAGTAATGGAAGAGGAAGGTATGCATGGGGCATGAAGCTCTCTCTCATTGGCAAAAGAAAGCCATGTACACATTCAACACTACATTGCTGCATCAAGATAATTCACCTTTCACCTCAAAGCACATGCCAGCTTTATCCATGTCATGAGATGGGAAGAGAGAGGAAATGAAGCAACAGGGTTTGCCCAATTACTACAAAAACCAATACTGAGGACTCTGGAGAAATCACATTTATAACTTCCCAGACAAGTAACTTTCCATACTATTTATAATAGCTCATCTTTATAGAGGGCTATACATTCAGGGTGCAAAACACCTTCTTCAGAGCCACCCTCCCATATAGACAGCAGCAGTATCACCCATTTTATGGAGTTGAAAACCAAGGCTGGGGTTATGAAAACAAAAGCCAAACTGAAGACCTGATGGAGTGCTCATGAACATGCATGGTTCTGTACTAAATATATCTCAAAGAAATGAAGTGATGTGCCCAAGGTGATGAATGCCAAAGGCAAAATTCAAACCCAAAACTTAAGACTCATATGTAGCATTATACCCAGGGAACAAGGCTCTCTAGAATCTCACAAGCTCCTGCTAGAGATCGAAGGAAGACATTATAATTTATTATACTGAGGAATAGTAGGAAAAGGGAGGAGTCATTAGTAATCCCCACTTAGTTAGGCTTGGAGAGCCCTTTCAGACTCTCTGTCAATCACTTAAAAAGAAGGACAAAACTTTCCTACAGGAAGAAATCAAAGATTTCCCTCGGTAGATCCTGAAAGCAGAAATGCGATCACTACCATAAAGGATTGCTTTTTAATCACCAAAACGGACACCACGCAAGCAGGCTCTTAACCTCCGGCGTGACCCTGAAAACTGCTAAAGTCATTTATGGAATAGGGTTTGAAGAATGCGGGACAAGCGAATGATTTGCAAATAGAAAATGTTTTTTTTTCCCCTTCCTGATTTCAGGAGAAGCCAAATGGCTTTAACACACTTTTCTCACCCCACCCCCCAGCTGTCATTAACAGTCTTCAAAATAACCTTGCCTAATACAGAGAGAGCATTCCCAAAGCAGAACAGGTCTCTCTGGGGAGCAGGGAGGTCTCCCCTCTGAAATAAAGAGTTCCACCTTTTCTTTCCCCATTCATTAGTTTAAAACGGAAGCCAGAGAGAATCCTATTAGTAATGCTGGAATGAGAGGAATTCCATGCCCGGCCTCCAGCCCTCCCCACTCCCAGCTCACACAGCTCCCAAATCAATAGGTGGCGTTCACAATAGACCCTGCCTAACTAACAGCCTGGGTCTTAGAAGACCAGGATAGAAATCTGGTAATCATCAAAAGGACAGACTCCTTCACCATGTCCAGGACCTGTCTGGAATGTGACACAAGGTCACTCATTCTTGACCAGCAAGGAGGCCCCAGAGACCAGGGCTCAGAATGGCATGAAGTGCCTGGGTGTCCTAAGTCCTGGCCTGACAGATGTAGGATGGACAGGGTCTAGGACAGTCACCAAGCTTATCTTTGCCATGTGAAAGTTCATCTTTCTGTTGGGTGACCTGCTCATCTAGAAAAGGGTCAGGAAGAGGGAAGGAGAGAAGGAGGAGGAGGGAGGGACAAAGACAGAGAGGGAGAGGAAGTGAGAGAAGAGGGAGGGGCAGGGAGTAAGAGGGAGGGAGGGAGAGGGAAAGAGAGGGAAATGGAGGGAGGGAGAGAGACAGAGAAGAGGGAGGGAGAGGAGGGAGATAGGGAGGAAGGGAGAGACAGAGAGGGAAAGTGGGAGAAAAGGGAGAAGGAGTAAGAGGGAGGGAGGGAGGGAGAGGGAAATGGAGGGAGGGAGAGAGACAGAGAAGAAGAGGGAGAAGAGGAGGACAGAGAGGAAGGGAAGGGGGAGAAGGAGGGAGGGAGAGACAGAGAGGGAGACGAAGTGGGAGAAGAAGAGGGAGAGAAGGGGGGAGGGAGGGAAGGAGGGAGGGAGAGGGAAATGGAGAGAGGAACAGGGAGGGAAGGAAAGAGAGTGAAATAGAGGGACAGAGAAGAAAAAGGAGACAGAGTGAAAGGGAGAAAGGGGGGAGATGGAGGGAGGGAAGGAGGATGGGAGAGACAGAGTGGGGGAAGGGAAAAAGGAAGGGGTGAGGACAGACAGAGACAGAGAGACTAAGTTTAGATAAGTCAGAAACCACAAAAGTACATAAATGTAGACTCCCAAAACAATGCTGATATAAGAAATCAGAGGCCCAAGGATACTAGATTGAGGTAGAAGGGTCTGTGGAGACTGTCTACTGTAGTCAAACATCTTTATTTTACTGGAAACTGAGGCCCGGAGTTTAAAAGACATACACACCCACCCACACCCACAAAATAACATATTTTCTAAGAGTCAAATGCATCCAATACCATGAAAGAGATTTTTTTTAAATTTTGTTTTTAATTTTTAACCATTTTTTATTTAAAATTTCGAGTTTCAAATTCTATCCCTCCCTCTCTCCCTCCCCACCCCGCTCCCTGAAGCATCAAGCAATCTGATATATATGAAATGCATGTGCAATTATGTAAAACATTTCCATATTAGTCATTTGGTAGAAGAAGACTTGAATAAAAGAAAAAAATGAAAGTGGAAAATAGCATGTTTCAGTCTGTATTCAAACATTATCAGTTCTTTGTCTAGAGGTGGATAGTATGCTTCATCATGAGTCCTTCAGGATCTTCATGTATCAATGAATTGCTGAGAATAGCCAAGTCATTCACAGTCCTTCATCAAACAATATTGCTGTTACTGTGTACAGCGTTCTCCTGGTTCTGTTCACTTTACTATGCATCAGTTCATGTAAGTCTTTGCCGGTTTTTCTGAAATCATCCTGCTTGTCATCTCTCATTGCACAGTGATATTCCATCACAATCATACACCACAGCTTGTTTAGCCATTCCCCAGTTGATGGGCATCCCTTTGATTTCCAAAAAGGGCTGCTATAAATATTTTTGTACATGTGGGTCATTTTCCCATTTTTATGATCTCTTTGGGATACAGACTAAGTAGTGGTACTGCTGGGTCAAAGGGAAGGCCCAGTTTTATAGCCCTTTGGGCATAGTTCCAAATTGCTCTCCAGAATGTTTTCATCAGTTCACAACTCCACCAACAATGCATTAGTGTCCCAGTTTTCCCACATCCCCTCCAACATTTATCATTTTCCTTTTCTTTCATATTAGCCACTCTGATTGGTATGAGGTGGTACTGCAGAGTTGTTTTACTTTGCATTTCTATGATCAGTAGCAATTTAGAGCATTTTTTTCATATGACTATAGATAGCTTTGATTTCTTTGTCTGAAAACTGTTTATTCATAAGCTTTGCCCATTTATCAACTGGGGAATGACTTGTATTTTTATAAATTTGACTCAGTTCTCTTTATATTTGAGAAGTGAGGCCTTTATCAGAGATACTTGTTGCATAATGTTTTTCCCCAGTTTTCTGCTTTCCTTATAATTGCCCAAGGTTTGGAGCTTTGTTGCAGGCCCCCAGCTGTGAGTCTGGCTACTGCTGCTGCTCTTGGGCCTGGCTCTCCTCCCATCCTAGTGAGACAGACATTTTCCTGCCCAGCTGGTAAGCTGCTTCCCTGCTCCTAGATTAATTTGGATTGATCTAGAACTAGATCACCACACCAGGGGTTTTCTAGTTGTTTGGAGGGGAATTTGGGAGGATTTCAGGGGGTTCCTTCCTCACTCTGCATCTTGGTACTGTAACATCATGAAAGAAATTCCGATAGAAAAATTTCATTGGCAAAAAGTGTGAGGCTGTGAATTCAAACCACAAATTTCTTCTACACCTTTAACAAATACAAGAAAGAGCAAGTTCCGCAGGTCAAAAGGCTTTCTTTTTCTTTAAAAAAAAAATTATGCAAATTCCTAAATGAGCTTCCCACATCTTCAAAGTCCCCTTTGGCTAACTGACTCCCTCCTGCAAGGATCCCATGACACACAGCTTTACTGTTCCCATTTTGGAGACAGGGGATCTAAACACAGGCAAAATGGACCACACACAAGTGCATGGCAAACTTCCGAAAGTCAGCCAGTCAGTCAGTCCCTGAGAGGGTTTCTGGTCCTAGCTGCCCCACTCCAGCGCGCCTGCCTAGCTGCCAGAGAGTCCTGGGAGTTCACAAAATTTAAACAACCCTCCATCAGAGAAGAGGAATTACATTAAAACCTCTCCCTGGTAGTCTTCAAGCACAGGCTGGGCCACATTTACTAGAGATGTGGGAATAAGCCTTTACTAGCACTACAGGGCCAGGCACTGTGCCAAGTGCTTTACAAATGAGACCTCCCAATGGCCCCAGGGATTGGTGTTCTTATTCCCATTACACAGCAGAGAAAACTAAGGCTGAGAGAAGTGAAGAGTCATACAGCCAGGAAGTGTCTGGGGCTGGATTTGAACTCAAGACTTCCTGCCACTTACTTTAGCTGCTTAAAATGAACTCATATGTGGAAAGTTAACTGGAAACAAAGTGTACCTTCCATGCAAAAAATATCTTTTAAGCCATCCCTGAAAATAAGTCACACCACCAATAATTAGTTACCCCCCAAATCTTCTGAATTGAAAAACAAAAAGTTTTACTGAAAAAGTAACCAAAAGGTAGCCAGGAAGTACAGTGGATTTTGGTCTCTGTAGCTGCAGAGTATTTTGCCAGGAGTATGAAGCAGGGTTCCTTTCACAAAGGATGCTTCTGAAAGGCAAATGCACCCTAAAGAAGGACAGAAGTGGGGATGCTGTGTGTGTTTCCAGTTGCTTACTTAACACTTCTCACTTTCTTCCCCTAACAGCCTCATTCTTTTCTCTGTTTCCTCTCATCCCTCTTCCCCTCCTCCACCACCTTGAGGATGGAATTCCTCATTTCTCAAGGTATGTGAACTATGCCTATTAAAAAAAAAAAAAGGAAAAGAAAAGGGAGGACAGATCTTTTCCCACAGAGTCCCCCAACCCACCAGAAAGCCAACTCCAATGTTATCGTATTCCAGTTTCTAGGAAATCTTGGAAAGTTGGTGGGAGGTGGCTTCCACTCAGATGACCTGTTCTTTCTCAGAAAGCTGATCCAAGGTCTCTCTGACATTGACTGCCTTACAAGCCTGCTCAGTGGCCCAGCAGCTGCTTTGGGAACTATTTCTCCAAAGCAAGTCGGGAGAACAGCCAACTCTGTCCACACCAGGCTGTTCTGTGATACTCTGGCCACTGATGGAAGGTCTAGGACCACCAGCCTTCGTCCCCTTCAGTCACTGAGTCTTTTCATAGGATCACATATGCAAAGCTATAATGGACTTTGGGGGCCATGTAGCCCAGCTCCATTTTAACAGATAAGGGAACTGAGTCCCAGGAGGGATGAATGACTAGCCTGAGGTCACAACACACACACACACACACACACACACACACACGCACGCACGCACGCACGCACACAGCAGAAGTGGAATTCGAATTCATGTTCCCTGACTCCAGAGTCAGTGGTCTTTCCACGGCATTCCACTAGAAGAAAAGTTACTCTATCTAGAAGCAAGATGGGAATGGGAAGCATTGGGGAAGGGAGAGCCTGAGGACTTCTGTACAGAGAGTGAATAAGGGCTAGACACAATTCAATATGCCCACAGGCAGAAAGCAGCAGGGGCAGAATTTGAACCCAGGTCCTCTGATTTGAGACAGCCAGCCCTACCTGGGCAAAAAGACTAGTCACCAAGACTTCTCTCAGGACAGCTGCTCAAAGTCACTTTTGCATTTGATTTCTTCGAGGCTGGTTTACTCTCTATTGGGGGGCAAAAACTTAAGTCAACTAAGAGAGTAGAATGATGTGATGGTAAAAACTCTAGGACTGGGATTCAAGAGACCTGGGGATGGTTTTGCATCCAACTGCCATGGCTTGGCAAAGGAGGCAGAGGGCTAGACTTGGAGACTAGAAGAGCCAGGCATTAGCCCTGCTTCAGATACAAGGGCGGCCCATCATCCTGGGCAAGTCACCATAAAGTAGAGATGAGAAAAAACAACTCACCCAGTTATAGTTGAGGCCCAAACAAGATAATGGTGGGAAAATAGCTCACAAACTGCAGCAACGGGGCTAGTGACTGGAGCTGGGATTTCACGGAATTGAGAGCTCCCAGCGGCAAAGGAACTATTGACACCATATTGAAAGAAATGGATGCTGATGTTGGAATCTGCAGAGTAGGGTCAACTAGCAGCAAAGAGGAGAATGAGTTAATAGATAAGGGCACCAGAAATTCATGGAGAATGGAAGCATTCTGCCCCTTCTGGGGGCAGCCCTCATCTCCCACCAATGAAGAGTCACTATAAAACTATAAGAGAAAATATGCATTGAAAACCTAAGTTGGGAAAGCTGTACAGAGTACAGCAAAAAAGATGATTAAAGGCTGGGAAGTGAAATCTATGTGTACAGGATAAAAAAGCTAAAAGCGATTCATTTGTTAAAAGGAGAAAGGGCAGGATTCAACAGTCTGAGAACATGATGAATTTAAACCAGGCCATGAAGAATTTAGGTTGGATAGTCAAGGTATGGAATCTTCTCTGGAAGCCCTGGAAAATGGAAGTTCCATTTGTTTAGCAAAGGGAGTGATGAGCTGATTTTATAAGCAGGAGAACAGTGAGGTGAAATGTGAATGTCCACAAAAGGGCAACCAGAACAGTAGAGAGCCTTGAATTTAGGCTCAATCTGGACTGGCTGAAGGAAATGGAGATGGTTCACCTGGAAAGGGCACTTTGGAGAGATATGAGAGAATAAGACATATTTCTGGACACCATCAGTGAGGGAATGTTTTCCTTGATTATAAATATTTTTTCTTTTGACTCAATGGGGGTGAAGGTGGGATGTAAATGGTTATTAATTAATTTCTGAAATGGCTTCATGGTACAGTTAATTTGAAGGCTCTATTATCAAACATATACTTGACGAATTTTGTTCTATCCTCATCAAATATACTCTAATATGATTGTGAGTATCTTGGGGGAACCCCACACCCCCACAACAGACACTACTGTGTGAAGGAAAAAGATAGACTGTCTTCTGAAACCATCTTATTCATCATCAAAGGGAGACATCCTCTCATCCTACTTAAGCCTTGATAATATGTTTTAAGCATTTCTGGCTTCCTTTTAAGACTCAACCCCTCCTCCCAGTTCTCCTAAGTTTTTGTCTTTTGTATTCTGATTTATCTGTGTTCTATGCCCTGCCCCATACACCCCTATTAGAATATAAACTGCTTGAAGCAAAGGATTGTTTTTCTTTCTTTTTTGTATCTTCTCTTCTTAGAATGGTACCTGGCCTATAGATAAGCACTTAATTCCCTTAATTAGACTGTGGACCAATAACCATTCAAGAAAAAGTCAAGCAGCAATCCAGCTCAGCCCATGCAAACCAATACTTGAAAATTCCTTTTTCAGGTTCCTACTGGTAATCTCAGGGCTGGTCTACTGTTTGGGCTTCTGAGGCCATCGGGAGCTGTCACCCAGAGATTCTCGATCTCCAAACTCCCACAAGTATATCTGTGGGACATCATCATTCTCTCTCCTCAAAACAACAAAAGCCTGACAATCTCTTCTCCAGGTTCCATGTAAAGTCAAAAAGGAGGATTATGAATATTTTGGTTTCCCTACCAAATGAGATGGTTGAGACTAACCCTCACATGTTAGATTTATAGCTTCATTTCATAGGTTCTTAAGATTAGGGAGGATGAGACAGACGGACTAAGAGGGGTCCTTGGAAGTCACTTAGACCACCTCATTTTACAGATGACAAAACCGAGTCAGGGAAGAATTGAAAGCCTCTCCATGGTCACACAGGTATTAAGTGGCAGAATCTCTAGGTCATCTGACATCAAACCCAGAACACTGCTTCATTTGTTACCTAGTTTTTTATGAAGAATACCTCACTCATTATTTAGACAACACAGACACCCATATATCTAAGGGAACACCACACCCAGCAGGATGTAAGTTTGTCAATTTTCCATTCAAAGCTAATTGCGACAGAGCTCACGATTGTTTAATAAAAGATTAGAGAAGGAAAAGGGCATATTCCAGGATGTGCAGGGCCCCATTGGCAAACAGAGAGAAAGATAACCAGCCACAATTTGGCACCAGACAGTTGGAAGGGGTGACTTTTGACTTTCTTTCTTGGATTCTCCTGGACCTTTTGTCTCAATTTCTTTTGTTCGCTTTATGGGCAAGCCCTAATGTCGAGGGACACCTGTACCCAACCACCCATCTCCCAAGAAATGAAAAGCCCCCCTTCAAAAGAGGTGGGAGGGGGAGACTCAAGCTCTTTAAACCATGCAAGGAAGGCTTGACGAAACTTAAAAGCAAGATGAAGAAGGAATGAGGCACGAGGAATTGCATGTGACCATTACATGTGAAATTGCATCTTCACATGAAATATATTACTTGCAAAAATGTAAATCAATACAAAATTTCTTTTCAAAAATCTGTAGTTTTTCTTTTTTTTGAGGGGAGGGAAGAACCACGTAAACATACAAAGATAAGAAGCTCCACCCTGTTCTGTGTATTTCTGTCAAGAAAAGGTTCTGTGTTATAAGACAAAGAGCCTGAAGCCTGAGTCTAATATAAGAAGGGCCCCCATGTGGAAGAGGGATTATCTGTTTTCTACTTAGTCCCAAGGATGGAACTAGGAGATACATGAGGACATTCTTTGGACCACCCAACTTATCTAAAAGTGGAAGAGGCTGGCTCAGTGAGGGTTCCCCCTCACTGGCACTCTTCCAACAAAGGATGGATGAACACTTGGATGTAATGGCAAGCAGACATTGGTCAGGGTAGAGTTGAGTAAAAAAGGCTGAAGCACAACTCAGTGGGAAAGGACCTGGCTTTGGGGTGAGAGTTCCTAGGTTCAACGTGCAGACTGTTAACTCTCCACATGGTCATGCACTCTCTAGGCTCTCAAATTATCTGTAAAAATGTGTTTCTGGGGGGTGGGAGTGGGAGTGGAGATGGTCTATATAATTTGAAAGGCCATTTCCAGTCATAAATCTGACTCTACAATCCTTCCACCTCTGAAGTCTGTGATCCAGGTAACAAGCCATTCCCTCAGAATTTCAGCATCTCTTACATGTACCAATTTGAAAACTGGCTTCATTTTTGTCACAGGCAAAGTGCCAAGCACCCCACAACAGGTGCTTTGTGGATGAAACCAACTGTGTGTTATAGCTACCACAGGGGTCATAAATCAAGAGCTCCGAGGGATTTGAGCTTAACCCCCTCATTTTACAGATGAGTAACATGGAGCCCAGGACAGGTAAGGGGCTCACTCGAGGCCACAGAGATGGTAAACATTGGTGCTGGGATGTCAACCTGAGTCCTCTGATTTCTGTATCTGTCACTACTTCCCTTCACTAGATGGAAGCCAGGGTTGGTACTGCGCTTTATCTAATTATTGTCCCTCCACCATCCCCTTGCAGACCCTCAGTATTGATGGAATGAATGAATGAGATTATAAAAAAGAGGAAACAAGAAATCTCAGCTGCTACCGCTGTTTTTTAACAGAGATGTCAATTCTTGGTTGCCTCATTTTTACAACGCAAAAATCACACATGGCTCCATAGCAAGTAGTTTGGAAACAGCTCTGAAATTCTTAAGTGAATGACAAAACGGGACTGAATGACCAGCTGTCTTGTCTGGCTCCCTATTCTTCATCAATTTGGTTTTAGATGATTTCTTGTGTTTAAAATAAGGCACATTCCAAATCATTACTGGACTGAAGAAAGCATTAAGACAAATAATAAACAGCTCATCAGGTTTACGGTATCTCCAACCTGGCGTCAGTCAATAGGCTCAGGTAAGGCCTGTCACTCATGGCATCGCTGGGCCTAAGCCATGGGCAGAACCTTTTTTAGAAGCTCACAAAAGATGATGTGAGATTAGCAGGGGACATGGCCACTGAAAGTGCCCTAGCCATTGAACCAAGGGCTTAAGGCTATTTTAAAAGGATCCCAAAGAACAGTCCCACTGCATCGTATAAGCTGGGATTTGTAGTTCATAGACTCAGAGACAAAAAGCATATATGGGATGGAGATGCCGGAGACAGCACTGCCCCCTTTAAGGAAAAGGCAGTAAATTTGGAATCAGAGAACTCAGGCTGGAATGCCAGCTGTTGGTAATCATTGCACTGTCTGTGTGACCTGGGCTAAGCCCCTTCCCCTCAGTGGGCATCAGTCTCCTCATCTCTGGAATACATGGATGGAACTAGATGATCTCCAAGGTCTCTCTCAGCTCTAAATCAATGGTCCTGTGATTCTGTGATAACATAGCAGCTAGGAGGGAAGGGGAAAGTACTTAAACTGCCTTTAAAACTCAAATTCATATTGTGCTTGGGGAAGCAGGGAAGGAGAGGGGACAGGAGGAATGGAAGGGAGGGAGGGAAGGAAGGGAAGGAAGGAGAGGAGAGAAGGAAGGGAGGGAAGGAAGGGAGGAAGGAAGGAAGGAAGAAAGGAAGGAAGGACGGAGGGAAGGAAGGAAAGAAGGAAGGAGAGAAGGAAGGGAGGAAGGAAGGAAGGAAGGAAGGAAGGAAGGAAGGAAGGAAGGAAGGAAGGAAGGAAGAAAGGAAGAAAGGAAGAAAGAAAGAAAGGAAGAAAGGAAGAAAGAAAGTAAGAAAGAAAGAAAAAGTCAGAAAGAAAGAAAATGGCCCTCTGGGGAGGGATATATTTAGAAATGAAGGTAATATAAAAATAAGATGTCAATAAGGCTTTTTTGTTTGCTTGCTTGCTTTTTAAAAAAGAGGCTCATTACTTCAGAACTTGAGAGCCAGGCTAGGACTCTTTAATATACGCCCAGAGAAACAAGCTGGAAGTTGATTTTTCAACGAAGACCTGAACAATCCTTTCTTCTTCTTCTTCTTCTTCTTCTTCTTTTTTTCACTGTCTAGTAAGAGCTGGCCAGCCAGGCGAATGGCTAAAACCCCTAAGTGTCTAGAATGCTGAGTCGGCCTCACCTAGGAGCGAGACTAAGAGAACCATTTATTCTCCTCCTTATAAAAAGAGAAGACTGGCTGGCTCCTCTTTTCTTTTTGTATGTGTGTGAAAAACAAAGTGATGAGCTGGCTACTGACAGTAAACACCACCGTAAACAAGTGGGGGCCCAGCGCAACTGGGAACAGGAAGGGGTTTTTGAAGTCAGGCTGACAGTCCCAGTAAACACCTTTGAGAGACTGTGGGAAAGTTGCCATCAGTCAGGCCCGGATTTTTCAAGCTATTTAGAGAGGGAGAGGAGGGAAAGGGGAGGGGGCCAAGGGCGGAGGACAGGCTGAGGACAGCATTTCCCAGGAGCGCTGCTGAGAAGTCACTCAGGGCTAAGCACAAGTGATGGAGGAATCCCAAGAAGAGAAAGATGGCGGCCGGTGGAAGCTAGGAGGGATATGGAATTAGAGTGAAGCAAACACTACCTTCATTAAGCACCTACTATGTGCATGATTCTTAATATATGTAAACAAACAGACTCTTCTAACTCTTCCTATAAAACTTTTATTTCTTTAAACAGGGAAAAATTAAAAATAAAATTAAGAAGATAAGCATTTGTCTATATGACAGAATTTGAACTGATGTCTGTTTTTTCAATATTTTGATAACTCTATTTTGACCCAACTGGTTACCTTTATGATCTCCTGTGTTTCATTTTATGCATTTAAAACACCCGATTCTGAGAAGGAGGTCTGGCTTTGCCGCATGGTCAGAGGGGCCCAGGACACAAAAAGGCTAAGAATCCTTCATCTATACTTCTAGCAGGGTGGTTGGCCCAACGTAGGTCCAGAGTCACCTCCCACTCCTTTTCCAAATTATTATGTGCAAGGACACATCCTACCATTCTGCTAATGAACAATAAACAACCAACGTGCAAAGTGCCATGTGCTGCCAATTACAGTCACAGGAGGAGCTAGTGTTTCATAATTAATTTGAGGGGGAAGGGAGGAGGAAATGTTGGGAAGTAACCGATATGTTCAAAGTATAACAATAAAATGTATGTATGTATGTATGTATATATATATATATATATATATATATGTGTGTGTGTGTGTGTACATATGTGTATACATATATATATATTTTTTTCTGCACATAGTGATCCATAAAAGTGCATGCTGTTATGAGTGAATATTTGACAACTTTATACACACTATAATTTAACTAAAATAGTCCACTAGCTATTATCCACACACAAAAAGCAATCATCCTACTTCCATGGAAACCACAAAAATAGGCCTAGGATTTTATGGGATGTAGGCACTCAACCAGGAAGTCACATATAAAAATATGACTGCATTCATTTAAATAAATTGCCGGGCACTGGCCATCATTTAATAAGAAATATTTTATGATAAGGAAATACTATCTTCTTCTAAGACTAAACATGTAAGACTCACAGAAGGCAGTATAATTACAATGGAGAGGCGAAAATGAATTTCTGTTCTAGGGGCAGTTGCTGAAATAAAGATGATTATTCACCCAATACGGGTTTGCTAATAATAGCTAATATCTACGTGGTACACAGCCTACAACCTACGCCTGCAACATACTCCCTTTTCAACTCCATCTCTCGGAATCTCTGGTGTCCTGCTTTCCAGGTTCTCTGTAAGGCCTTCTCCCCCCAGGTTTCCTCATACTGGCTTTCTGTGGGTTTTGTATGATATCTGCATTTGTGCATTCGGTCTCCACCCTTTAAATTTCAGCTCCCTAAGGCATGGAATCGCTTCGCTTTTGACCTTCAGAACCTTAGTACTTACCCAACCATTAGTGACTACTTGCTGACTGACCAACTGATTTAAGGTTTGCAAAGTTTTTGTAGACCTTGTCATCTTGTTTAATCCTCAAAATAACATTGTGATTCACGTGACACTGAAATCCCCATTTTACATGACACAGAAGAGGCCGCCCAAGTGCTACAATGTGCTTAAGTCGCGAAGATCTGAGTTCAAATCCTGCCTTCTGCAAAGCGCTTTGTAACCCTTAAAGCATCTTATAAATACTAGCTATCAAAAATGTTAAACGAGGGGCAGCTGGGTGGCGCAGTGATAGAGTATCAGCCTTGGAGTCAGGAGAACCTGAGTTCAAATGTGACCTCAGACACTTTACAGATGTACTAGCTGTGTGACCTTGGGCAAGTTACTTAACCCCAATTGCCCTGCCAAAAAAAAAAAAAAGAAAATGTTAAGTGACTAGATACAAAGCTAGTAAATGTCTGAGACAGGATATGAACACGGGTCTTCCTGACTATGTTAAGTGCCATCTCTCTGTCTCTGTCTCTCTTACACACACACACACACACACACACACACACACACACACACACACCCCTTACCAGTTGATGCCAGGGACCATGGCTAAGGTGTAGGGTGGATCTTTCATTCATTCGTGGTACAAAAAAGCCTAAAAAAAAATCATGCCATGTTTTGTTTACCTTTTTTATTCTGAAACTGAGTAAATGATTGGGAGCCAGGGTGAATCATGTTATCTAGGAATCTGTGAAGTCTAAAAGCAAGTGTGTGTGTGTCTGCATGCACACACAAGTAACACAGAAGGGGAGTGACAACCCACATACCGCCATGACATGTACCAATAATGAAGTTGGCAAATGAGCACTCCAGGTCCAACTTTTCCAACTTACTCGCTCTGAATTTCCACTTTTGCAAATGTGACTGTAGCAACATCTCCATTCTCAGAGACCACTGATACAGCACGGATAGATGGCAGCCACCCCAAGAACCAGGGGCCCAGCTGGCATCATGTCACTCAAAGATATTCTCTCCCTCCCCACCCCCAGATGCTAGTTCCCTTTCCTTAAAATAGACTTCCCACCTGGGCGAGTGAGACATTTCATTTCATCAAGATTAAAGACACTACAAAAATCTACAACTGTTAGAAAAAGCAGTGGTTAGATGGTTCTTAGATCCTTACAAAAAAAACCAAACCCTCCCACACCTGGAACACAAACTCTACTGTATGTCACATTTCTTGAAGAGGCAGCACGGACTTGGACTGGAATTCTGACTCAGTTCCTTAATAGCTGTGGGACTCTGAAAGAAGCATTTTCCCTGTCTGAGCCTCAGTTTCTCTATCTGTAAAATGGGAGATAATATACTAGATTTGTAATGTCTACTTCAAAGGGCTGTTTTAAGGAGGAGGTTTGGTCAAAGCTCTCAATAATCATGTAAGAAGGTAGTATTGTTAAAACTGGGCTGGGTGTACACTCAAAAAATGCCTAAAATGCATTCCCTGCTCACCTCCACTTCATACATGCTGTTTCACCCAATGTAACATTAGGTCCCTGCAGGAAGGGACTGCTCGATCCTTGTATCCCTAGTGCCTGGCACTGTGCCCAGCACACAGTAGGCTCTTAATAACTGATCGGTGGGAGTTAACAAAAATTGTGTCTCCGTGTTAGAAATTCTCCAGAAGAGATGAATGGTATTACTGGATGAATAGTATTAAGGGCAAAGTCAGGAAGACAGAATTTTAATGGAAGGGTCTCCCTGACCCCAGACTCAGAGTTTCATCCACTGGGTCACCTCGTTGCTTCAGATGGCACAGAGATCAATTTAATTATGAGGTCGCCTCCTAAGATAGCTTTATTCAGTTTTATCATTAATGCCTTTTCTTTCACACAGATGCTGATAACAAGCTTCTACAGAAATGGAAGGTTTGCAAAGTGCTTTGCCTAAATTCTCACACTGGATCCTCACAGTAATCCTCAGGGTAGCTGTCATCACTATTTCACAAAGGAGATTATCTCCTCACAACAACCCAGGGAGGTAGGTGCTGGTACTGTGCCTCATTTTACAGAAGTGGCCACTGAGGCAGACAGGTTAAGTGACTTGCTCAGGGTCATACAGCTTCTAAGTGCCTGAGGAAGGGTTTCATTTGAGGCCTTCCCGACTCCAAATTCCCTGTTCCATCAACTAAGTCATAATGTCTCCCTCACTTTGAGTTCTGTTGCCATGACAATACTAATAACAGTGGTAATAGCTCATAGGCTTATACTGCTCTAAGGTTTATAAAGCATATTATATACTGAATATTACTGTATCATCTGATTTTTATAGATAAAGAGGTTGTTCAGAAAAAATGAAGTGACTTCTGATTTAATTTAGTTATCTTAGGAAGTCACTTAGCTCTGCCGGCCTCAGTTTCCTTCACTGTGAAATGGGAATAAGAGTAGCAACTACCTCCGAAAGTTGTTGTAAGGATCAAATGAGATAATTGTAAAGGACTTAGGACAATGCCTGGTGCAGAGTAGGTGCTTTATAATGTCACTTAATGTGCTTGCCTAAGTTCCCTCATCTGTAAAATGGGGATGATAGTTAGAACGGACCTCCCAGAGTGGTTTTGAGGATGAAATGAGATGATAACTTGAAGGCTCTTAGCACATCTTAAAGCATTATATAAATGCTATGACGATGGTGGTGGGGGTCTTCTGCATCATTGCCCTTCATACAAGCTAAAGAATGTCTCTCAACATCCAACGGGAATATGATGACTCCGCTGTCTTCTGGTATAGGAATTAAATACTGACTGTAAACTCCATTTGTTCTCCTAAGACATTCGTCGTCTATGGGTTCAATAAATATGGCAGTCTTTATTCTCCTGAGAAAAGGATTGCTAAAATGGCTTGCAATCTGACAATCAATTTTGAAATGAGGCATTTCTTCCTTTAGAAACTTAGTGCGCTCTCTCTCTCTCTCTCTCTTTCTCTCTCTCTCTCTCTCTCTCTCTCTCTCTCTCTCTCTCTCTCTCTCTCTTTCGCTCTCTCTCATTTCCTGAAGGATAAGGCAAAACATCCACACACACAGACTGTTCCCGATAATGTTTTCAAGATGCAAACACAATGAGACTACTACTTTTCTGCAATTTCTGCTGCTCTTTGGTTTTGTCATTTTAAAAGACAAAGGGTGCTCATTCCTGAGAACTAGTCTGTAGGCTTCTCGGCTCTGGAGTGTTTTCCAGGGGACTGTTGTTATCGTGGTATAATTAGAGTGGTTTGGACTTTTCCCACTAATGAAGTTCCCAGAGATTACCATCCCGAACAACAGAAGCCATCTATGTTTGTAAGAAGCCCAAAGTCTACAATTCCCATTAGGAATGAAGGAAATAAAAGGGACTCAGTCCCCTCTTCATAGACACATGGTACTTGAAGAGGCAACTGCAAAGATGTTAGTGCTATAGAATCCCCCAAATGTACTGAGGCCACGCCTTTCACCTCCTTCTCTTTCCCACAAGAAGAAGCATGTAAATTAGGAGGCAGAGGCTGCCCCAAGTGGTTCCTGATGGAGCATGGACTGTTTGGAACTCATGAGTCCTGATTTATGCATTCCAGTCTCCTACCAACTTGAGAATGCTGTGGGGATTTGGTGGTTAATTTTTAAGTAAAAGACAAAACGGGAATTTGAAACCCAGTTCACAACTCCTAAAACTCCCATCAATGACCAGCCTTGACACTATGTATTCTTGTAAGAACCTATGAATCAATTAACTAATATTTTCAAAGGCCTATTACATATAAGGCATAGTAGGGAAAACAAAGTCAAAGCCTTGGTCTCTTTTTTAAGGGAGTTTATATACTCTACTTGGAGGAGAGGAACTCATTCTGTGCCACATTCATTTGTATTAATTACGTTTTTGCTCGGTAAAAGTATCCTTACAATATGCTGCATTTAGTGTGAGAGCTTTCTCCAAATTTATTATAATCCACATGAAGATAAGGGCCACTTGTTTCCTTTTATATATCGTGGATATCATTAACTGTTTGGAGCGGGGATGCTGGGAGGATTGCTGGCCATGGTGCTGATGTGGCCCTGCTTATAGGTGCTCAGAAACCTGGGTGTCACAGAAAAGAGAGTGTCTGAAGTGTATCTATTGCTCCTGCAGGCTCTGACAGAACCAGCAGGAGAGTCCCTTGAAATGCTGGTGATCATTCACTACCACTAGCATCATGGCCAGGCCCAGTTCACTGCAGTATGGTGAAGGTGACCCAAATACTTTACATAAAAGTCGATATGGACTTAGGAAGTTCCTTCAATAAAGCCTGTACCATAAAATATACCAAAACTCCAACTCCTGGAAAGGGACCTTACTGGACTCTGTGAGCTCTGTGTGTCTTAGGGTACTGGCCCAGTGGAGCTAGTTGGTTGCCTGGGGTGGAAGTTATAGCCTATGGAGTGTTAGCTCCAACAGTGGAAATCCCAAGGTGTGCCTAATTTTGTGAGTCTTCCATGTTGTCCCATAAGTGAGCAGCATGAGGTCCACATAATATCCTGAAAATGATCCTTGCATTTGTTTGCCATTATGTTGGTAGAAAGGGCAGGTAGGTGACACAGTGGATAGAGTGCCAGGCCTGGGAGGCAGGAAGACTTGAGTTCAAATCTGGCCTCAGACACTCATTATCTGTCACTTAACCTTGCCAAGAAAACCCTAAATAGGAGCACAAAGAATTGGCCAAAACTGAAACAACTGAACAACAACAGCTGATAAAGATGAAGCACACCGATTGACCATCAGGTATCCCTTGCTCTAGAACCGTAATTGATCCACCCTATTTTGGTCATTTATTTTGTCCCTCTTTTGTCCTACATGGAGTCCTACTCAGATGCTTCATCACAGCACAGAGAAGAACCTGGGTCCCTCAAGGCTACATTAGCAAACCTGATCTCTGTCCAACTAAGTGAACAGTCCGGGTATAGTTAGCCATTGTCACATGAGGACCAGGCTGGCTAAGGTCAGAGAGGCTCATCTCCAGAAGGCTGGAACCAGGTAATGACTTTTTTTGGCTATGGCAATCATGAAAATGATTAAGATGTTAGGGGTTATAGGGGAAGAAGGGACAGACAATGTGAAGACCCATGCCTTTGCAGAGGTGTAGGGGTAAGGTGTACACAAATATGGGACAATAAAGCCAAATTTTCTGATGTGTTGATTGGTTTTGTTTATTTTTTCTTCCCCCCCTTTTAAAATAAAACCTATGCTGAAATGAATGGCCCTCTGAGAGTGGGGGAGAGAATATAAAAACAAACAAAAGACATCAATAAAAACCTATTAAAAACTTTGTAATAAAAAATTTGTGATCTGTAATGGTAGAGAGAATACCCACACTAAATGATAAAGGATCTTTAAATATGAAAATATAAATATGAATCTATTATAGATCAGAAATCTCTCAAAACCCTACTCAAAGTTATTTTGAATGTACCTTCAGACCGCCTCTCAGAATAAGAGATTCCAAAATGTAATTACCCTTTTAATTATATCTGTGTATAATTTGAATGTAACTAGTTATTTACATGTGGTTTGCCCCCATTAGAAGCTAAGCTCCCATAGGAGAGGATGCCCCCTGCCCCATGCACCCATCTGTGCAGGTGCTAGACTGCATGTGTTTTAAGACCTTTTTTTTCCTCTCTAAAAAATCCTATTTGTTATGAGATTGCTTTCTGGGAGGGGAAGGAGGAAGTGGATGGAGATATCTGGGATAACTCTGATTATTTAGGGAACAGAAAACATCATGAAAAACTTGAAAGAAAAGAAAGGGCTGTAAGCTCATTGAAGGCAGGTCTTATCCCACAGCCTGGCAAAAAGTTAGCAAGTAATACATGCTTGCTAACTGAATAAACTCTGGCCTGTTTTCTGTTTTTCTCTTTTGACTTTGGGGCTCAGAGTAATTGAGTTTTCAGCATTCTCTATCCCATCATTTCAAAAACAACTAAGTAATTGACAAACACACTGGGTCTGGGAGTTTTCTTGGGAGCACCAGGACTTTCCCAAAAGTGAGATGTCTGCTAGAGGAAAGTGGGAGCTGTCCTTTCATGTCAAATTCAAAAGAGAAGACAAATATTTAAGGTCAACCTTGAATCTGGCTCTCTGAGACATCGAGGAATGCCAAATATGAGATCAGAGCTATATGCTTGATCATCGCTGTTTGCCAAATTGGAAAACTAACATAAAAAACGGGGGGAGGGGAAAGTTTGGGACATTCTGTACAGCCTCTAGGAGAACACTTCGGCTAAAGGGTCCTCAATCACCATGGATTCTTTCTGGGATACATCTGATTTGCGTTAAAATGCAATGCAATTCCAACTAGAAGATGTGCTTTCAAAAACTTGGTCTGTGGACATAATAAAAATTTTACATTCTACCATGTATTTTAGGTTTATTTTATAACAGTCATCTTAATTAAAGGCACTTAAACATTAGTAAATAATTAATAACTTTCTTGTTATGGCGTTTAATAAGGTCTCTAGGTTCCAATGTACCATTTGCCAGAGAGGAGGAGGCAGTCCTTCATTAAGAAACCCACAGTTAAAATGTATTTTTTTCCTTTTTGGACAAAGAGGACTTCACTGATCCTGGTATTCTTCAATGCCTATTGTTACTATCCCACTATCTGCCTCAGTCTCCTTCTCTGTAAAACAAGGTTTGGACTAAATAACCTCTAGTTTGAAATTCTCCTCTATGTACATAATGTCAGACTTGTTTTATATGTTGGTTAGTTCTGCTTAATTCTCCTTCACCCCCTTTTTTATTCTTGGCTACAAAGAATGACTCTTTGGGAGGGGCATACATTGTGAGATGTAGGATGTATTTTTAAAAGAAAATTATAAATGCATAAAATGTATTTTAAAGGATAAAATGTATTTTAATTACATTGTATTTTAAAATGTATTTTTAAAAGAAAATTGTGACTAACCCTGATAGACTTTGCTCTTCTCAGCAACACAAGGTGCAAAGACAACTCCAAAGGACTCACGATGGAGAATGCTATCTACATCCAGAGAAAGAACTATGGATATGGAGTCTGAATGCAGACTGAGGCACACCTTAAACTTGCCTTTTTTTTTCCCTTAGTGTTTTTTTTCCTCTTTTGTTTTTAGGGTTTTTTTTTTTTGGTTCTGTTTCTTCTTTCTCGTGATTCATTCCATTGGTCATAATTCTTCTTCACAACTTGACTGGTATGTAA
Organism: Trichosurus vulpecula; assembly: GCF_011100635.1. Classification (NCBI taxonomy): domain Eukaryota; kingdom Metazoa; phylum Chordata; class Mammalia; order Diprotodontia; family Phalangeridae; genus Trichosurus; species Trichosurus vulpecula. Next base: position 246,405,524 of record NC_050576.1, on the reverse strand, counting down.
ATAAGTCCAATGCAAAGTTATACATAGAAAATATATCGGATTCCATGCCCTCTTGGGGAGGGGCGGGGCAGAAAATCTGGAACTCAAAATTATGTAGAACCAAGTGTTGTAAACGAAAAATAAAAAAATCTCAAAAAAAAAAAAAAAAGAAAATTGTAAAGAAAAAAAAATTTTTAAATCCTAAATTGAACCATTACCTACATTCCGAGGGTTACACCTCTTCCTGTGTGGGGCTGAGAGGGGCTATTATTTCTTTGTTCCAGCCTCTCTTCTTTATCTCTTCCATCCCTGTCACCCACCTTCAGCTTGTTGTGCATGAAGCTTAACTATAAATTTTTTTAATCATCTCTCATTTTTCTAAGCAGAGAAAGAAATGGCAGCCTAAAGGATATTCACCTACTGCTACTCCTGTGGTGCCACCAAAGACTGTGGAGACAAGAAGAGTTCTGTCCTAACTGCCCACCTCTCATGAGCATCATGACAAAGAAGGGCAAATGCCTCCCATGTTACTGGGACCCTGTGGCATAGGAGGCAGAGGGCTAGCCTCGGAATGAGGAAAACCTGGGCTCAGCTCCCACTTATCACACTTAGGTAAGTTATGTATCACACTTAGGTAAGTTATGTATCACACTTAACGTAAGTTATGTATTTCACTTCTCTAGGGCTCCATTTCTTCAACTGTAGAATGATATTTGCATTATCTTCCAAGGTGAACCTGGGATCTGATCATAAATCTAGAGAAAAAAAGGAACCTCAGAGGTCATGAAGAAGCTGAGGCCAATCTGATCAAGTCAACATGAGTAGTAAGATCAGAAATGGGTTAACCTTCTCTGGTTTGACCACATACTTGGTAGGACTTCCAAAGAAATTTGATTTTGTGAGCAGGGCACAAATTCCTTCCCCACCCCACCCATCATTCCCTAAAAGGAGGCTATGATTACCTAAAGTCTTCTTCACCTGGGGAATCAGCTCTCCCATGATGTCCCTTCCTCCATTCAGATAGCTCATCTCTCCACTGATAACTCACCTTCCTTACCTTCAGCCAGGTAGCAACTTATACTCTGCAGTCATAGCCTTCAAGGCAGCATCTTACAATTAAAGGATACTGACTTTGAACCAGTGGGTCTTTTGACTCTGGGACCAGCCTTCTATCTACTAGCCCACACTGCCTAACTTAGTAGCTAGTCAGTGGTGACTATATGTGTACCAGACGCCGTGCTAAGCACTTGGGATACAAAGAAAGGTAAAAACAGGGTTTCTGCCCTCAAGGAGCTCACGATCTAAAGGAAGAGACAACATGCAAATAACTATGTATATACAAAATCCATGCCATAATAATGGGAGGTAATCCTTTTTAGTTTTTAAAATACATTTTTATTTATTTTGTTAAATATTTCCCATTCACATGCAAAACAATTTTAAAATCATTTCTTTAAAATTTCTAGTTTCAAATTTTTTCCCTTCTCAATGAGAAGTAATCTTAAAGGAAAGTGGTACATACCGAAACTATATCAATACTTTTTGTAGTAAACAATAATAAAGAAAATCCCACATTTGTAGTTTAGAAAATTACTGTTCTGTTATATATTTAATCTTTTTTTTTGGTATCTCCATTACTTATTTATAAGCTAACATCATCATGCTATCTATGGTTGACTCCCTTCTCTGGAACTTAAGTTTATGCTTTTCTGAAATGAGAGGGTGGGCCTAGGGGATCCCCCACCCAGGTCATTTCTGGCTCTGCATTCCCAATATAAAACAAAGATTTCCCCAGCTGCTGTACCATTAACATGGTACGTTCCATTCCTAGACAAATCAGGAAAGGTTCCCAAGAGCTAATGATTGGCAGCTGCAAAGCACATTCATACAAAAACGGTGCCATCCAAAGAAGCCAAGCTCGGAATTCTTTGGCTATATGCAAAGGCAGCTCGGCAGCTTCTCCACTAGGCTCGCTGGCCTGGCATAGCAGGGCTGCCAAAGGCACACACTCAGTGCCGGCATGAAGTAAGAAAGGGGGGAAAGACTTGAAAAAAAAAAATTGAAAAAGTTATTCAATTCAATTCACATTGAACCTGAAGAGTAGGACTTGAAAAGAAGTGACATGGCCTTTGGCCATAAACAGGATGATCAGAAAACCACAGTTTTTCAATTGAATTCAATTTACACCGAACCTGAAGAGTAGATGGGACCTCAAAAGGCATACAGTAGTGCCCATCTACACCCGAGCAAGTATCCCCAATGTGGTACAAACACACTTTGCTTGCTCAGTGTAGCAAACAATAACCCAGCACCTCCTGAGGCAGCCCCGTTCTACTTTGGGTTGTTTCTAATCAGCTGGACATTTTCCTACGTATCATCCATCGATTATTGGTAATTTTGCCTTCTGAGGCTAAGCCTAAATCTAATCCCTTCTGAATGTGGCTGTCAGGTTCCAAGCCCATCGTCACCCTGAGCCTTTCTTTTTCCACGTTAACATCTCCAGTTTGTTCAGCAAAGTTTATTAAGAATTCAACCCAGTGAATATGCCTCTTAGCTATGAGCCCTTTCTTGCTGACACTAGTTCTATCTTATATGAAAAGAAACTTAATCCTGCCTCTTTAGGGCTAGGAAACAAGAGCAGTACCGAAAACACTGGAGAAGGTTTCATGGGCTAAAAATGAACACCCAAAGTCTCCACCATATTTCCTTAAGTATCATCCACGTGATACGTCTCCCTAAGACCAGAATCTGAGATGCTAAGAACTTAACCCTGGTCTCAAAAATAGATTTTTAATATTTTTCAATTACTGCATTCAAATAGATGTTCTTCTAGAACTATAAAAATCAGACTTCTGTTGCACTATTCATACAGAAAGCACAGACTATTTTAGGTTATAGTCCAGTTGAGTGGTGGCCATATATATCTCCACTATATTTGGTAACATGTTGAATACATTTCTGATGTCAGAGAACTATTAAGTGTAGCAAGTTAATAAGTCATTATAAATATTTCTCCCACTAAAAAAAAAAATCATCTTTAACTGGCCAATCTAAATCAGGCCCACACTCCAGGGGAGAACATAGTACATCATATGACCATTCAGTAATAGTAAAAATAAGTGTAGGCAACATGACTTAAGGTTCTCTATAATTTATTCCCACCAAAATCTGTCTGTACAGATTCTTGTACTGTCTTGTACTGTCTGTATAGTACTTGTCTTACAGTCCGTAACATTTTTCCATTCATTTTCCATATTTTTACTCCCTATCTCTATCTCTGTGTGTCTTTCTGGTTCTGTCTCTCTTTAGACAACTTAGAGTGATCTTTAAAATGTTTCAAAGCCAAGTCCTAACCAGTTAAGAATAAATGACTAGTTCCGAGCTCTACCCACTGGGTCATGCTACACTTTGCATTTCACTGGATCTATGATCTCATGGATGAAGGTTCTTCCTCCAACTATACAAATCAAAGTCTCTCTGCTACATCTTCCCACCTCCTACCAATCCTCCATCCCTGGGGGGTCTGTTTAATGGGCTGGAAGCTTTCCTTTCTTCCTCTTCCAGGTGTCAAACTCCTGAGGCCTGCAGCCTGAGTGTGGCATGAACCCGATTCAAATGGAACTGGGCAATATTTGACCAAATAAAAGAAATGAATGAATAAAAATGCAAACCAATATAGATGTTCATTTGTGGCTACCTAAGTCAATATGTGGTCTGAAGACACAACTGCTCTCAAAGTTAGGAGGATGCCCACAGAGCATCAGCTGCCACCACTTCTGTCTCTGTGTCTGTGCCTGTCTGTCTGTCTGTCTGTCTGTCTCTTACCTCTTGTCATCATCTACTGAAATGAAAGGCAGGGTAGTTCAATGATAAAACCCTGAGTTTTGACTCAGAGGACACAGGTTTGAATCTACCTCTGTCATTTAAAATGTTATCTCTTGAAGGAAAAAAAAATTACCTGGGGAGAGGGGGTGTTTTCACTCTGGTCCTCATTAGAACAATAAGGGATATGGATTAAATGACCTCATGCTCACTCGAACTGGAAAGCTATACTTCTAAAATCTTTGATTTATAAATCTCTCCCATTAAACTGTAAGCTCATTGGAGAAAGGGATTATTTTTTCCTTTCTTGGTAGCCCCCAGGGCTTAGCACAATCCCTGACACACAGTAGGCGCTTAATAAATGCTTGCTGACTTGTTGACTATTATGTACACTGAATTGTGACTACAAGAAAGTAAAATGAACTAAAAAAAAATAAAAGAACTCTATGTAATTATAAATGACCATCATTAGATACATGGGGAGAAAATCTACTTCTTTCCTTGCTGAGGTGGCAGGCCTACAGTCGTGAAATATTGTATATTAGTGTCAGAATGGGTTGGTGAAGTAGTTAGCTTTGCTTATTTCCCCTTTATTAATCTTCGTTCCACAGAATGGCTCACCTGATAGGAAGCATATATTTGGAAACAAATGTGATATAAAAAAGCCTCAACAAAAAATAATTTTTTTTTCCCAAGAATGCTACTCTACCTGCCAAGAAACTGTTCTACTGCAACCTCATATTAACAAGCCAGTTAAGCACCTGCTTTCTTCCTTCCTAGAGGAGGCCAAGCCCACCAGAGTGAGAAGCAATGCCTAATGGGCAGGTCCCCTCAGCTCCTGCTCCTGATCCTGACTGCCTATGACTTTCAGGAGCAGCAGGCTGCCCGGACCAAGTCCTGCCCAGCAGTGTGAAATAACACAGATTTCTCAATAGATGGAGGCTAGGCAGGCTAATGCCTCACACAGCAGGCTCCTCTCTCGGAATACAAAGTCTCCTTTCTTCATTCACACCTAGAAACTGAACTGGAAGGGGCTGGGGGCTGGGAGGAAGAAGCCCACACTGGGAATCAGGAGACCTGGGCCCTGCCGGCAAGGTAGCTGTGTGAATACTTCTTCAGCTCTCCCAGAAAACTCAAGAGACTTCATCTCCCAATACATTCCTTTGGATTGGCTGTCCCATGCTTGGAATGCTCCCTGCCCTCCCCATCTCTGCTTCTTGAATCTCCCTGGCTTCCTCCAGACTCGGTTCAAATGCCACCTTAGATAAGAAGCCATTCCTGCCACCCCAGCAACATGTCATCCACTAGACACAACTTTCCATTGACACTGGATATAATCTGCGTGTCCAACTGTTTGTGTGTCTCCCCACTAGAGTGCAGATGCCTGTTGACTGACTTGAACCTCTTCTTCTACAGAAGGCTTTTCTCAAAAACAGCCCCTCCCCCCAAGCAGTAATGCCCCCCCCCCCCTTCTGAGATTACTTTTCATCCATTCTGTCTATGATTTGTAACATCCTAGTTACACATCCGCTCCCCTATTCGAGAATGAGCTCCTTGGGGTCAGGAACTGTGTTTTTGTCTTTCTTTGTATATCAACTACTTAACACAGAGTTAAGTGGTACAATTAAGTAATACAGGCACATGGTACGCATTGCGATTATGGTACCTAGTAAGCACTATAATTAATTAAATAATACTGGCACACAGCAGGTATTGCCATTATGGCATCCAGCATTAGAATTAATACTGGCACCTAGTAGGTATTGCAATTATGGCATCTAGCATTATATGTTAAATAATATATATGTTTCATACATATATATAATATGCATATGTATTATATTATATGGTAGGTATTGGAATTATGGTACTGTAATTAAATAATACTGGCACCTACCTAGTAGGTATTGCAATTATAGCACCTAGTTTTAAATAATCTGGCACATGGTAGGTACTGCAATGATGGCACTGTAATCAAGTAATACTGGCACACAGTAGGCATTGAAATTATGGTATCTAGTATTATAATTAAGTAATAGTGGCACATAGTAGGTGTTGCAATTATGGCATCTAGTATTATATGTCATGATATGTTACATATATAATATGCATATATATTACATTATACAGTAGGTATGTCAATTGTGGTACTGTAATTAAGTAATACTGGCACACAGTAGGTATTACAATGATAACATCTAGTATTACATGCTATATAATATATATCATATGTTATATATAATATGCATATATATTATATGGTAGGTATTGCAATTATGGTACTGTAATTAAATAATACTGGCACACAGTAGGTATTTCAATCATGGCATCTGGTATTATATTAAATAATACTGGCACATGGCAGGTATTGCAATTATGACAGCATAATTAAGTAACACTGGCACACAGTAGGGAATTAAGAAGTCATTGCTGACTTGAGGCAGTTCGCAAGTTTTATAATTCTACCACAAGAAAATCCTCTGGGCTCATGAAACATCCCTGTGGACTGGAGAAAGACGGGTGTCTACATTTAGCAAACTGACCGACATTTTACAAGGCAAACACGTCTCCAAAAGCCAAGGACATTAAAGTCTAATCTCAACTGAAATAAACCAGGCTTCAAAGCTGGTACAGTCATTCAGTCCAGAGGCCTCTGCCTTCAATGAAGGGTTTGAGGAGAATAAAAGGTGCCTGGAGAATGGATATTTTTACTCAAACTTCACCAGACTGTGATTTCCAGTGTTTCCATTTTAAGCCTATCAGGCAAACAATCCCAAATCAGCAATTTCTGGGGCTTTTTTTTTTTTTTTAATGTTCACAACAGTGCAGATTTAGAGCTAGAAGGGTCCTAAGAAACCATGTAGTCCAAAATTTTCATTTCACCTATAAGAAAACTGAGGTCCAGAAAAGTTAAGCAAGTAACTTACCCTTTTGCTTCTGTAGTATACCCACAACCCCCAGCACAGCCCCTGACACCTAATTGATTCTTAATTAATTTTTCTTTTATTTATTTATATTTTGTTATTTTTTTAAGTTAATGTTTGTTGGTTGTTGTGGAACATGGATTCAGATCGTAATTCTGCTCCTTTGATCTGTGTGGCCCTGATTAATTACAAGTCTCTCTTACATACAAGTTTCCTCGTATGTAAAATGAAGAGCGTGAAACAGAAAATCTTCCCCGATCCCTTCTATCCCTTTCTATGTGGCAATGGCTCTCTGTAGTTCAGGTGTTAGAAGCTTTACTCCCTTGCTGAGGTACAGCATGAGGCAAGTTACAAGCTTCCTGGGCCCTCTAAGAAGGTCTTAAATCAATTATAGACATTCCCTGCAGCTCAGAGATGTGGAAAAGGGTGAACACAGAACTAACTGTACTGGTCTGGTGAGAAGAAGTCCTTTAATCAGGAATCTAATTCCACCTAATCAGTAGGTCCAGTTCATTTGGGTGGAATCTGTCCCAGGCTGTGGAATAGGCAAATCCTTTGGGAAAAGGGCTGGGTGTTAATCTAGCTGAAGGACCTGAATTCAGATCATTGCTTTTGCTGTTTACTAGCTGGGTGACCTTGGGCTAACCAATCGATGGCTTTGGACCTCATCTGTAAAATGAGGGAGCTGGAACTTCCTGCTCAAAAGTGATTATACTGTATTCCTAAAATGGAGACGTAAAATGGCATTTTACTTCTGGTCTTTGGGAACATCATAGAATGAGTTCAGTCCTCCTCAAAACTAGACACAAACTTAGGACTCCTGACTCCATCTCAATGAAAGCATCTTGGATGAAAGGCAAGATTTGAGTGGAATGACTTTCTACATCATCCATTTAGTAACATATCAGGACTATGTTAACCCCCTTACCCAAACATACACCTTTGGTAAACACAAATGAACCAAGAATTAAGAACTTAACAGATTTCATTTCCTCTGGAGCAACCAGGAATATTCTCTATTTACAAAACAGGACTGTTTTGTTTATAAAACATGGCAACCAGGGACCAGGACCCAGGCATTTCAATAGGGCCACTCCTTTATCCAATTTCCTGTGTGTCATCCCCTGCTCTCCACACCCCCCCCCCCCCCCCCGCAGTCCTCTCCCCTCTCCCAATCATCTTCCTCTCTCTCTAAGGCTGTCTTTGGGGTGAGCTCAGTTTCTAAAGGTCTGACAAAACAGTGGATGCTACAGGGAAAGCTGGAATCTGAAAGAAATATTTCTCTCTCTCTTTCTCTCTTCCTTTGAGTCAGAAAAATCTGAGCACAAGAGAAGCCATTCAGACGATGATAGAGTGCCTCCCAGAGCCGCCAATATGTTCCCAGTTGGCAAACAGAGATCTGTTTGGACAGTGAGTCCAGCCATCCCCTCGGCAAACATCAGCATTCCTTTTAGTCCACAGCGAGGAGAATGAGACTCCGCAAGGCCTTCTGTGGACAGACCTGGGACAAAAGCACCTTTGTCCCGTGGTCACAACTCAGTGGTTCCCAACAGCTTTCTAAGAAGCCCTGTCTGAGGGCTATCCCCATTGAGCTGGGACCCCCAAATCATCTGAAAGTAGGTGATGCGAAGTATCTGCTGGCTTCCCTTCTTTGATGTTGATGGGGTAACTAAAAACCTTCTGACAGGTTGGAAGGGAGGACAAAAAGGGAGAAAATGTTGGGTGACGGTGGAATGAAGGGGTCTCCGGGTCAGGTTATTCACCTGTCCTTTGTACAGACACCATGTATCAGCTTTCAAGAGAGATGGAGAAAATGAATGAATATGAATGAATGAAGGAAGGAAGGAGGCCTCCCTTTCTACCCCCACCCCCAAATAGCCTATGAACACCATGTCTGGCAAGCTTTCTCCCACACCAGTCTGACTTCATAATGAAATGCTTCTATGCTTGATTGAAGATTGTCTTTTCTTCTGGAAGAGCGCAGTGGCTCAGCCAGTGGGTCTTGATCTACCCTCTCAGTTACCGACATCCTCTGTGTCAGGGTTGAATGAACAAAGGTTCCCAAAGATGGAGGGCTAAAGGGCCTTTCTTCTCCCCTCCTGTGTCTGAGCAGAGCTCTGTCCCTCGGGTTCAGGTCCAATGCCCTCAGTAGTGCTAATCCACAGGAAGGGCTAATAGAAAGATCACCTCCCAAAGGAAAAGGATGCCACATCTGGGGCCTGGGGTCAGTCATGGCCAAGAATTGTGGCTCTGGCGGCAATTTCAGCTGGGAGTGGGGCTAGGCTGGGGAAGGGTCTCTACCCATGGGGCACAAGGCAACAAGGAGGCCACCAGACAAGGAAAACAATGAAGGTCTCTGTTCCACAGCAAAGGGTGACTCTCACGTTAACTATTCCAGGCAGGACATAGACAGGTAGTGAAGCAGACCAAGGTTCCAGGTCAAAGCCAGTGACCACTGGGGACCACAATTCTCAGGAGGAGTGAGATGGGCAAGAATCAGGGGCATGGCAGGGGACTGAGTGAGAAGCCACTGCAGCAATGGGTCTCTGGGGTACAGCAGCCCTGAGTAATGCAACAAGAGTGTGGGCTGTCAATCTGCTGAACATGAACTGTGAGGTGTAAGGATGGTATATGAGAGAGAATACGCCCTTCTGGATACCTGCACCCTGAACCAAAGCTCAATCCTCTCGTCTTAGTTAAAGCTCAGCCTGGGGACAAATTGCAACCCTAACACTTACAAGCTGCACAACTTTTGGCAAAGTAACAATTTCCCTGAGTCGTGTGTGTGTGTGTGTGCGCGCGCACATATACAGACACACACACAGACACACAGAGACACAGAGACACAGACACACACACACAGACACACACACAGACACAGACACACACACACACACAGACAAGAAAGATGTTCTCTGTCTGTCTCTCTGGTACCTGACAAAAATCACAGGTCCCTGAAGTAAAAATTCTGAAGCATCGTTCACTTCATAGCAAGATGAGAAGAAGGGAAACTGACAAGCGAGGTGGGTGAGGCTCAAACCCTTAGACTGTGCTCTGTCCCAGGGCACAAAGCCGTCCTGTTATGACAGAACTTTCCTTCTTTGCTTCACTGCCCTCCTCGCCAGCTCTGGCCCTTCTAAAAGCACTCCTTCCTCAAACATCACAGATGAAGAGAGATGTTTGTAGTCTGGGCAAACACTGGCTCCTCTCCCGTCTACAGATGCAGTGTCTATATGCTAACCCATCTCATTGCACTGGGAAGTCCCACATAAATCCAAGTTCAAAGCAAGCCCTCCAATTAGGGTTTAGCCTCATTCCTACTGCATCCCCCAAAAAAAGTATGCTTGGGGAAACAGGAGATCCCTACTTATTAGAACAACCTACTATTTCAGGGAGAAAAAAGTCTACAGCAACGTTATTAGCTAAATCCTTTAAACCACTGGTTCTCAAAGTGTGGCCCAGGGACCCTTGGGGTCCCCAAAACCCTTTTTGAGGGGGTGCATCAGATTATTATAATACTAACATGCTCTAATTCTTAATATGCTAAATATTGGTAGATATTACCAACAGAAACAAAAACTCTTTGGGAGCATGGGGCCCCTCAGTCCTTTTAGGAATATAATGGAATCCTGAGACTGAAAAGTTTCAGAACTGATGTTTTAAGCAGAAAGAAGGTACTTGCCAAGTGAAGACCAGCTACATAGTTTCTTAAGGGTTAATTCCCCAGCCAAACGATAACATCAGCCTGAAAGAACTCCAATAGCCAAAAAGAACTCTTGCCAAGATCAACGGAGATAATGGATGTAAAAATTCTTGGGAAACTTTATCAATACACCGCAGCGGCCTAGTGTGCTGGAAGACCCAAAGACAGCAAGAGAGAGCGTATGAAAGCTGTAATATCTGACTTTAAAGGACCAGATACTAGCCAAAGGGTCCTCAAACTGTCAGGTCTGGAACCTTGCTATTCTGCAGGGAACAAAAGGAAAGGGAGAATTCTTGTGAAATGCAGAAAAAACTCTGGCCTGGATCCTAGAAAAGAACTAAATGGAGTATAAGCTGCTGGAAGGCAGGGAGGGCTTTATTTTGTGTTTGTATCCCAGCACCAAGTACAAAGCCTAGGTGACACAGCAAAAAAAAAAAAAACAGATGGCTCACTGATGTGAAAGGAAACTGAACTCAAGAACCACATGATGAGGATGTTCCAAGTTCTACAATGAAAGAAAGCTTGCGGACCTGGAGTGGAGGGAATCTCTGTCTCTCTGAGAAGAGGGAATCAATGGCTCACTAACAGGTGATCTCCAAGTTCAAACAGCATTCAGTGGTCACATCACATGTAAGTTGGAAAATCAAAGAGAGAAGTAGAGCTGGGTCCTACTAAACTGCTCTGCTTTCTTACTTCTCAAAACCTTAACATAAATGGACCACAACGCACCTTCCCAGAAGGTGAACTCACACACTTCTCTGTACGCAGGCCATATCTCCAAGTTATCTTATAAACTGAAAAGAGGGGTACGGGTACACATAGACAATATTTTTAAAATAATTAAAATCAATAAAATTTATTGTTAGATGGGTGAAATGAACCAATGGTTCAGAGTATCATCTTTAGACACAGGACATCATTAATGAAAGGTTCTTTAAAATAAACAGGAAGTGACTTGGGCTACAATAAGGTGAAGAGGGCTGCAAGATGGCACCACAGAGCACAGAGGAACTCATCTTCCCGAGTTCACATCAAGCCTCAGACACTTACTAGCTATATGACCCTGGGCAAGTCACTCAACCCTGTGTGCCTCAGTTTCCTCATCTGTCAAATGAGATGGAGAAGGAAATGGCAAAATGCTCCAGCGTCTTGGCCAAGAAAACCCCAAATGGGATCAGAGAGAGAGTCAGCATAACTGAAAAACGAGTGAACAATGACAACAAAAGTGAATATTCCTTTTCACTTGCTAAGGTGCTACGCTAAGGGTGGATAGTAAAACAGCAAGAATGAGGTTTGAACCCAGTTCTTGGGAATCTTCATCTAGTGCAACTGAGCAATGGATTATGGGAATTCGACTTAGACTGCTGCATATGGAGCAAGAAGACATGGGTTCAGCTCCTGCCCCAGATCCTTGATAGCTGTGTGATCCTGGGTAAATCGCTTAAGCTCCCTTGGCCTCAATTTCCTCCTCTGTCAAATGGGGATAATAACAAGCCCCAGCCTGACAGAGTCGTGAGGATCCAACGAGATAACGTGTGTAAATCACACTGCCAGACACGATCATGTCAATGCTACTTTTCATGGTTATTATTTTTATTACTGAATAAGGGTAAGTCACAACTCGGGTGGTGGCATCACATGAGTTTCAGCACAGGCTGAAACAGATCAAAGACGAGTGTTCTCAATCAGCAAGCATCTATTTTGTGTCTGCTGTGTGTCAGGCACCTTGCTAGGCAATGGGGATGCTGTGTTATTTTTCTGAAGACTAGGTGGCCATGCAGACCCAGACAGTACTAGGCATGAAGAGAAGTCCCATCCAGGGGTTCTCTGCCATGCAGGACTATGGCAAGAAAGAGTTGAGGGGGGGGCGGGGAAGAAATTGGGGTTTGTGCCCCCTGTTTATTTGAAGCTCTTACTTATTCCTTCATGTAGGTGCAATCCTGAGCATATTTACTGGAATGTTCTATGTAAAACATTAACAATGAGAATGAACAACTGGCTTACATGTATAAAAAAAAGGGAAGCACAGGGGGAGAAGAGATACCTTTGGGTACAGATTGGATTAGACAGCCACTGAAGTCCCATCCGATTCTCAAATGCTGTGATTCTGTGGATGCAAAATCAAAAACCAAACAGTCCTTGACTTCAAGGACCCTGTATTCCATCAAGGGAGAAAACATACACACAAATATAAAATAAATACACAGTCATTGGGGCTGGGGGTGGGAGGAGGCCCTGGAATGCGGGGAGAGAGAGGAAAGCTGAACTGGACTTCCAGGAGCTCAAGGTTTTCAGTACAGGAATGCCTTGGAAACTTGGCAGAGGAGAAAATGCATTTCCCCCAGGTCTTACCAGAGGGACCACAAAGTCTTAAATATACATGAAAAGCACACCCAACTCCAAATTCCACAGAAAAGGTATGCCAAGGTGGATAAGAAATCCATCGGATGCCTGCCAATCAGCAGCTCATCAATACCAAGATTGTCCCAAGTCTCCTGCAGTCTCAGGATGGAGGGCAGCTCAGCACAACCTGGGTCCAGCAGCCCTTCTGGCCAATCCCCAGTCTCCCATCCTGGGCTCCAGTTACAAAACCCGGGCAAAGTCACTTCTCCCTGGGTTTGGCCAGCAGCCAAGGCTCAGATGGAAAAACTCCACCCTGAGCCTCTCCCTTTGGAGGCTGTGGCTTGTCTGAAGGGGGCCCTGGCTGGGCCAGCATCCAGCCCCTGGAATAAAGGTTTCCAGTGGAAATACTCATAGAAAGTCCACTGTCAGGGAGGTGCCAGCTGCCTCAGCCTGTCCAAAAGGGCTGATTATCATTAATGGATGATATCTGTGCATACCAGCGAACCAAATGGTGCCACAAAAGAAAATAAACACAAATGGATCAAAAATGCTTTCTGTCAATGTGAACCTTTCCACAAACAGGAAAAAAGTGTATTTGAAAGAAACAATTCTCTCCATTTACGAAAAAAACAAAGCTAGCACTGGCCAAATTTTATTCTAGCTGACCAGCTTTCCATTTAAACAAGCCTTAGACCATGCTGACATCATTTAAATCAGAGAAAGCAATATTTTGTAATAATGAAATACAAAGGAATGTGGATAAGGTATCAAATGTTTCTCCTGCCAGCACTCAATCACTCAACAAGTGTTTATTAAATGCCTACTGTATTCCAGGCACTGTGCATGGACTGAAGTAGAGACAAAGAAACTAGGTCTACTAACTCTAATCCCTGCCCCCTCTCTCAAGGTCTTTTTCATGCACTTTGAGAGGTCACCTTCATTTGCCAACTAAGACAGTCCTCCAATGAGATCAGGGGAGCAGCTAGAAAGAACCTGCCCCCCAAACTCTCAAGTCAGATGAAGACGGAGCAGCTATGAGCCTTTTGCTTGTCTACCGGCCACAGGATGGGAGCCTGGAAAAGAGATTGAGGAGGTGGGGTAGGGAGGGCTGGCTATCAGCTGTCAGACCCTTGAGAGCAGCACAAGGCGTAAGGTGCAGTTGCAGAGATCCATATTTAGACTAGGTCTAAGTAACTTTGCAATAATTCTAGCGAGTGAAAAGGGGAAAGGAGATCCTTGAGAGGTAGTGGCTCATCTTCCTAGCATGACTGACCACTTGCCAGTGAAACTTTTTTCAAGTACATACTGGACCATATGGCTCTCCCCAACTATGACAAATGAGTTAAACTGAGGCCCAAATAGATTAAAATGACTTGCCTAAGGTCACTTGCAAAGTCAGTAGAAAAGTCACAATTTGAACAGGTCCCCTAGCTCCAAATACACATTTCTTTACACTTCCCCACACCGCTGTCTCCACTCAGCTCCCAGTGATGGTGGAGCATCTTGAGGACAGAGACTGTCTAGTACTCAACACAGTATTTGGCACATTTCAAGTCCATAATAAAAGCCTGTTGACTAGATTTTGATCTTTCTTGTATATATATTAATTTTTTTTAAAAAATAGGATTTATTCTCAATGACCAATAATTTTATACCATTTCTCATTCCTCATTTCAATACAGAAATGCTGTTCTACATGTTAGAAAGCAATTAATACCATCACCTCCACCACTTCTAATTTGAAAACAAAAACAAAACGCTGAGTAGCTCTTGGGGAGGAACACTAGCCTCCGGAGAGAATAACAGGACCTCGTCAATCTATCCCTAAACCACTATAATGTAAAGCAGACACATGAAATCAGTTCTGCTTTTGAAAATCCCCTCTCCTACCTCCTCGCCACTACTCCCTCCTGAAGGTCACAATGTGGTGTGAAATGCAGACATAGTTCTGAATATCAGCACGAAAATACCCAGATTTGGGCTTTTTCTGGATGAAAAATTAAGTATAATCAGGGAAAGTCTCTTTACGCTCCCCCTCCAGAGTGCTGATTAACAGCTTGGCTGGGGTATTAGAGTCCCAAGAAGCCATCACTTCACCAAGGAAACTTGGTAACACAATATAATGGGTTCCTTAGCAACACAGTAGCCCAAGAAACCCAGGACTAAGGCATTAGAAAGAAGTTTCCGAGCCAGACAAACCAAGAACATGATTTCGAGGCACAGCCCCTGTCCCTAATAAAATCACAGTACAGCGAAGGGGACTCTCTTGGAGGTAGCCATCTGCACAAATTAAATTCGGTGTCATTCCTTGGGAGCAGGCTGACTGGACCCCGAGTCGGAAAGCCTTGGGTTTCAACCAGGTCTTAGGCATTTAACTAGCTGTGTGACCCCAGATAAGTCAATAATTTCTCTGAGTTTTAACTTCCCCACCTTTAAATATGGATAATAAGAACTAATGTGAACTAGTGGAGAAGAGGGCTTTTCCTGTTTTATCCATCTCAAAAATTAAGTTCTATCTAGGTTAGCAGCTGGACCTAAGACCTGGGTTCAAATTTGACCACTGACACTCAGTTATAACACTAGGCAACTCATGTAACCTCTCAATGCTCTGATCAACCAAGGTACTATGCTGAGGGCAGGTGCCAACCTACAATGGCAGAGGGAGTTTCTTTACCAAGTCCCTTTCCCAATTAAATCATAGGTCTGGAACTGCTGGCCTCCTCTCCACCCCACCCACAGCCCTCAAAAAACCCCAAAATCTTGTGTTGCCTAACCCATGGGTTGTTGTGAGAGGCGAACGAAATAAACGATGTGAGACCATTGGCAGGCTTTAAACATTAAGTAAAAGTCACTTGTTATTACTGAGCAGTAATATAAACAAATGCATTACCTTAACTTGAATTGCTAACGTGGCTATTCCATTTAAAAATGGCCGGGCACTCAGGCTCTCCTCGTTGATGTGGAAAATTTCCTCCCTGGGACGTTAACACTAAGCATTTCATCTGTGGCACCATCCCCTTGTAAACGGAGTTCAAAGAGGCATACACTGGAGAGAATCTAAGCCCTGGGAGTGCATCCCGAGCTCAGTACACATAGAACATGTATGAAAATCTCAAAGATTCCCAACCAGACAATAATGCTGTATGAAACACCTAGGAAACGGATAAAGAATTGCACATTCACGGGCAAGTCAGACTTCTCTCACAACTAAGAATCTTGCCGTCTACTTTCTGTAAACATATTTAGTGGTGGAGAGCAATATTGTGCTTTAAGAAATGAAAGCTATTCAGAGAAACACAGAAAGCCTTGTATGAAGTAAGGAGGACCAGAAAAAGACAGTCACTGTAATAACATAAATGAAAACACTGAAAAGTGGCTGAGCTCAAAATCACTACCATGACCAATGGTGATCCAAGGGAAGAGTTCATTAATCAGACTTTTAATCTCTTAATATGGAGGTGGGGGGCTATGGGTGCAGAAGGTTACATAGGGACAACTGACCTAGTACAAGGGGGAGCCTCAAGAGGCATCTCATCTAATTCTCTTAGTTTACAAAAGAGGAAACTGATGTCCAAGGCAATTAATTTGCTAGCTTGAAGTCATAAAAGGAAGTAGGAAGCATGGGGCAGAATTTGAACCCAGGTCCTTCCATTGCATGATGTTTCTAGGCTCTGGCTCAGTCATTTTGTTAATCTGATTTGCTTAAGTGTGTATCTCTTTGTTAAAAGCAAAGAGTTCAAGGGAACAACTCCAGAAGAGATTATCAATAAAACTTAAAATATGCTACGTACTAAAGGGATTTGAAGTTCAAACCCCACTGTCATTTTACTTTGTGAAATTCACAGAAAAGGTTTTCTCAATAGAGAAAAACATGCAGTCATTTAAAAATTGCCACTGTAATTACAGGAGTCACTTAGTGTGTACGCTGACCCCTGAGTACTGATCACTGTCGGAATGCCAGGGGACTTAACAGGTATATCATATAAATAAAACAGATATTCCTGGAAAAATGTTTTACTGATGGAGTTGCTACATGCGTGCATGCTCTCTCTCTCTCTCTCACACACACACACACACATACACACTCACTCACTCACCCCTCTACAGAGATGTGTGAAGTGGGATAAAAATTATATCTAAAGTCGGGGGGGGGGGGGACCCCTAGGTTCACACCTGATTGCAATTTACTGGCTATGTGACCTTGGACAAGTGATTTAACTCCTCTGTGCCTCAGTTTCTCTAAATGGAAGGTGCCAGGCTAGATGACCTCTAAAGCCCCTTCAGGCTCCAAATCTCTGATTTACAATCCAAGACCAAGGTCTGCTGCCCAGCTCTGCTCTCTGTTAATATTCAAGGAATGATGAGCGATCTAGCTTTTCTATCAGATGGCTAAAAAACCCCAACCCAGCAGGAAGGCCTCCATCAGGGTGAGTCGAAGATCACAGCCATATAACAGTGAGAACAATATGAAAACTCTACAAGGGTGGGACTGGCCTTATTCAAAGTTGCACTGAGGTTATTTTTGTTTGTGTCTGATCTCCACTATTAATTTATGACTTAAGAAGAATAACAGCTTATTCATTCATCAAATATTCAACAAAGCACATTCTTTGTGCAAAGTACTACACAGAAGATAAAGATAAAGAGACACCATTGCCAAATCTCCCCTTGCAGAGATCAGACACTTCCCCAAATACCCTGGATACAAGGGAGATGGTTGGGCATCAACAGAGTAGGAATGAAGGATGTTTCCTATCAGAGGCCACCAGGTTCTAGGGGTGGAGGAAGGGAGAGAGAAGGCTCATTCATAGGGTGCCAAACAAGCAGCAGAATCTGAATCTAGAACTTGGCTCTATTCACAAGCAGATTTCCCTGAGCGACACTATCACTTTCCATCCTCCCGGCCAGAAGCCGGATTCTGCCAGACACCTTTGAGAGGCTGAGTCCATCCTATGCTGGTGGGGAGGGGGCAAAGCAGGCCTAAGCAAAGTAACAGTGAATACTTTTACAGTTGCCAAAGTGCAGGTGGTAAGTATGATTTAAGTGAGCTCCAGGGCACCCAAGAGGGTTGGGGACGGCTCACAAGGAATGCGCCAAGGGACCAATAAGCAGGTCTTTCTATAGCAGCACCATGGGAGCGGAGCAGAAAAGAGAGAGATTTCATGTGGTATATGGAACCCAGTACTGTGTGTTATTATGAGAGGCTGAGCTTCTACACTCTTGGCTGTCTGGGCTTTGATTGCAGATGTGTGTGTGTGTGTGTGTGTGTTCACATACACATATGTATACAGTGTGTACACACATATACACACATACATGTCTATATATATACATACACTATATATGTATATATTATATGGATATCTGTGTGTATACACACATACACACACACACACATTATTTCAAAAATTACTTCCCCACCCTTGATTTTCTAAGCCTTGATTGCAGATTTAGAACACAAAGATAGACATAGATATAAAATTAATATAATTTCATTATTTCAAATATACGTATGCACACACATACATTTATTTATTTATATATATTCTAGAGAAGTCCAGCTCTAATATAATATATTAATACACACACACACATACACACACAGTGCTGGGAGGATGAAATGAAATAACACTGTAAAGCATTTAGCACAGTGCTCGGCACACAGTAGGCACCTGATAAATGTTTATTCCTTTCTCCTCTTCAAAAGGAGAAGACAATGTGTGAATCAGTCGCTACATGAAAGCTGCGTACAGAGTAGAGGGAAGATGATCTGAACGGGAAACCAATGGCCGGGGGGGGGGGGGGGGGGGGCAGGTGGCATGAGACAGACCAGCATAATTAAGGATAATTCACCAGCCATGTGACACTGTCCACAGACTGAGCTGAAGACGCTTTGAAGGAAGGGGGCGGGTGGGGGGAGTCACACAATGCTTCTGGAACCCTGGTATATACCTCACATCAACAGTCCAGTGCAGGCTCAATTGACAAGTGGTAGGTGAGACGCCATGAGGGTGAAGATTATCTTCTCTAATTGTCCAATTGGCAGCACCTCACCCAAGCTGTTCTGCATTTTACCATAAATAAAACAAAGTTAATGAAAATTTATAAATCACAATAGATAGAGAGTGTACCTTAACTGGAGATGCTCTGAATCATTTAAAGGTCTGAATTCCTTTGATTTCTTAGGTAGAAGTAGTGAATGAGGTTTTACACCAGTTAAATTTTCTTCTCCTGATACCAGGGAGCACAAATTAGTAAAATTGGAAAAAGAATTAAACACTGTTTTTCAATGACTAAGAGAACTCTCATCAGTGGGAAAGGAGGGCGGCCCGAAGTCATGAAAAGAGCACTATATTTCCTGGGTGACCTGACCCGCAACTTGATGGCTGTTAATCTCTCCTGCCTCAGTTTCTTAATCTGAAAAAGAAAGGTTTGGACTCGACAATCTCTAGAGAATTCCAGCTCTAATATGGTGCGTTTTTTTTCCCCAGGCAGAGAAACTGACATAAAAGGAAACTGACTTTCAAATTCTTCAAATTCTTATCAAATACAGGATACATGAATTATCAATTTACAGACAAGCTGCTGACACTTACACGCCCTTCAGTTTATTAGGTGATAGACTGAATCCACCATTCATGAGGTCACATTCGTTTCTGGCCCTTGATGTCAGAAGACACGGATAGATGACAGTGATGATATTTGGATATTTGGCCTAGAGCCAATCAATCCAATCAGCCAATAAGCATTTATCTAGTGCCTAACATGAGGATGTCTTCCCCAGAAAGTACCTCGCATAATTCTTGACACACAGTAGGCACTTAATAAATCCATTTTGACTAAGTAGTTGCTCAATGGGGACAGTTAGGTGGCATAATGGGCTGGTACGCAGAAAGACCCGAGATCGAATCCTGCCCTCAGACACTTACTACTTCTATAAATAAGCCTCAGAAGGTCACTTATTCTCTCTCTGCTTCCATTTCCTGGACTGTAAAAATGGGAATAATAGCAGCAGCTATCTCCCCAGGTTGTGGAGAGGATTCAATAAAATAATCTATGGAGAAAACACAGCAAACTTTAAAGTGCAGTCACAACACTAGCGAATAGTGATGGTGATTTACAAATCCGGGGCCAGGTTTGCAAAGACAAAAGTTTCAAGGTCCCTGCCCTCAAGGCGCTCACATTCTGTCAAAGGAGATAACTGGAAGTTGATTTTAAAAATAGACACAAGGTAATTTGGAGGTGTGGTAAAAGCTGAAGGAGGTATCAAAAAATCATTAAGTGATACATAAAACTTCTGTGTGTGTCTCTCTCTCCTCCTGTCTCTGTCTCTCTCATAAATCAGCTATAGTTTTGAAAGCAGGGCCCTGTAGCACAGTGGAGCACCATTAACATCTCTATTGTGCTCTGTGACTACCAGGATGGGATCACGATGTCTGTAGCCTAACTTTGCCATGATGAGAAGTCTCTTTAGGACCACAGAGTTAGAGCTAGAAGGGTCTAGTCTGGTCGTATCATTTTACAGATGAGGAAACTGAGGCCAGCAAGATAAAAGTGCCTCGTCCAAGGGCACGTAATTAAGGAGGCAGAACCGGCATTTGAACCCAAGACCTCTGACTCCAAATGAATGTCATTTCCTTTGTACATTAAATGCAATTACTTTGATTGCCAAATTCTTCTAATTTCTTGCTAAAACACGGTGGCGGTTCAAATTTCAGCGTTTTGTAACCAAAATAATAAAGCATATTCCAAAGTTCCAATTAGTGTTTGCAGAATGGAAGGCAGCTTTTAAATTTCTTGGAAGCAAATTTTCATTTTCATGGAACAAAAAACATTTGAGCTGGGAGGGCCAGTAGAGATCACCTATTCACACTTCCTTTTTTTTTTTTATTTAATGTCTCATTTTCTCTTGATTGATAGAACAAATGGCCTTAATAGGCTCCCTTTGCCAAGGAAAACTTTTAAGCCTCTTGCTCCAGTTTAAAGAATGAAGAGGAACCTGACAGAAGGAACATAGGGCATCTATGCAGTCAGTTTACCCTTCAGTATCACCTTCACTTCTGACTTGCTTTTTTCCCCCCAGCTATAATTTGGTTGCCTCATACACCTGCCCCATGCCACACACTGATTAAGCACCTACTGTGTGCTAGGGCCCCTAGCTAAGCCCTGGGAGATTCAAGGAGACAGTTCCTGACTCAAGGAATTTGCATTTTACTGGGTGGGGGTGCATGAGAAGAGAATTGAATCATATCATTCTATCTGTAATCTCTTCTGTAGAACAAAATATAAACTAAACCATGAGGCCACAGACCAGGTTCTCTATGACCCTCAGCATGCATGTGGTCCACCATGGAGCTCGCACGCGTGCACGCACACACGCACACACACACACACACACACACACACACACTCTGAATGATGGCACCAATGATCTTATCAGGAATGTTTTATCAGTTTAATCTTTTATTTTAATATTCAGGTTTACAAAGTTTTCTCCTCACAATAAACCCTCTGAGGTAAACAGTATAAATATTATCCCTGTTTTACAGTAATCAAAAAAATATTAACTGAAAATGATGCAGGGACTAAAGATTTACCAAACACTTTGTATATAGCAGGCCATTACCCAGGATCACATATGTGGCATGGGACGGCATCATGGAGGCCATATGGTTCAACTCCCTTATATTTCATCTGAAGAAAAGCCCAGGCTGAGTAACCTGCCACAGAGTAGTGCTGAGGATCAAAAGGGAGTCAGTGTCAGTATTATGCCAAAGTTGGAGGCTGGGCTTGGTTTCCCAGGATGTGGTTTAGAATCACAATGGCTATTTACTGGGTGTGACCTTGCCCAAGATTGTTTACCTAGCATGAGTAGCAAGTATCAAACCCTGGTGTCTTCTGATTCCTGGGGCTCTTTTCTACTAGTGACCTTGGTCTCTCTCAGATACGCAAACTGAGTTTGTATTTGCTCCTTACAACCTTTCTGGTCTTGGTAAAGTCACCTTACCCCTGCTGGGCCTGTCTTCTCATCTTGTAAAATAAGGGCAATGGACCAGAATTCAGGGCTTCTTAAACTTCTTCCACTTGTGACCCACAGCTTAAGAGCGCTGGTAGATGACGACCTCTCAGGTCTCTTCAGTTCAATTCCTTAGATACTCTTAGCCATGTAAGCCAGAGCCAAGTCATTTAAAACCATCGTGTCTTAGCATCCCCATCTGAAAAAAAGGGGGGACTATCTATACTCAATGACCCTCTAGCTCTAAATCTATGTGCTAATATGAATCCTTTTTCAGGGGTGGCCCCGATGCCCTCAGAAGTATCTTCCAACTATGAAATTCTATGAAACACCTTGCTGGAGGAAGGGTTCAAAGCCAGAGAGATATAGACTGAGGGGAAGGAAAATGGTGCCACTCTACGGGGGGCTTTCCTCTTCTCCTCAATACTTCCAACTGATGTCTGAATTCTGAATCGGTGTTTCTCCACTTTGAAGGTTTGGAAAGTTTGTCAATGACCAATCCAAAAAGTGGTAACCGACTCCCCACCTCCAGTTAGCTGCTTCTGGGTTGCCTGTCTACTGGCAAGAATGGCTGGCCAGTCTACGCCGGCAATTATTTTCTGGCACATGGCAATGAAATTTTTGAAATAATAACAGGTTTCCTGCAGGAAAAGAAAAATCAAAAGGGGGAAAAAAAACACCCCACAAATGTTAACTGAATGTCTGGTATTCCAGCCTGCCAAAGACTGGAATGGCAGATCTCCAAGCTTCTCAGCCTCACCCTTCTTACCCCCCACCCTCTGGCAGGTCACACTGACCTTTGGAGATTGTAAAATGGTTAAGATTGGAGGTTTCAAGTTTTCAAATCAATTTGCTATCTCCTGGTAAAAATCACCACTTAAAAAAAAAGGCAAATTGTTTTGCATTCAGCCCTCGCTCTGGTACAGAATGTCTTCCTGATAAGAGATTTAGGGGGAAACTACTCAATAAAAGCAAAACTAAAGGATGTATGTATCTCTTGTTACTGGATCAAAGAATTTAGCTTTGTAAAGGACCTTAGAGATGTTAGTTCAAATCTCTCACTTTGCAGATCATTCACAGAGGTCAATGATAAATGAATAACATCCAACAACTTACATTTCTATGGGTTAGAGTTTTTGACCATCTCTGTTGCTATTTCCAATTTCCATACAAGAAAGCTGAGTCTCAGTCAGAGAGGCCAAGAGATTTACCTTACCCATGGTCACCCAGAGAAGAACTATCAAAGGAAGGATGGGAACCTGATTCTTCCTAACCCAGAGTCTAGTGCTCCACCCCAGTGCCCAAGATGAACCACCAAGAAAGGAGGAAATCAGTGGAATACAAAAGTGCCCTTGACTTTGTCTCATTCACAGGATTATAAGATCTTAGATCTAAGACCTCAGAGGTCATCTAGTCTAACCACTTCCTTATTCAGTCACCAATGGCAAGCCACCATAGATTTTTCCTGCCACAGTCCTTCCCCGTTCTTCTACCATGCAGGGGGTGAGAAAAAAAAAAAAAGAAACTCAAAAATGACATCACCTGAATTGACCATATAATGCAGCTGTTATCCAAGTGTGGTCTTGTGGACCCCTGAGAGTCCTTGAGACTCTTTTAGGGGTCTCAAGGTCAAAATATTTTAAATACTTCTCCATTTTCCAACTTTATATTTATGAGGGTGAATTGTCCTCATATACTTTAACCAAAACAAAAAATCTCAACAGATTAAATGCAGAAACAGATGAGAATCCACTTGTCTTCTGCTAAGACATTAAAGAGATTTGTAAATCTCTTTTTGCAATATGTAAATAAAGCCACTCTACTTTTTTGTTGTTGTTATTTTGGAAAATACATTTGTTTTTTCTAAAAACATGTTATTTATGTCAACATGTAATAGGTTGGTGATTTTAAATGAATAAATGTTTTAAAATCTTGTCACTTTCTGACATGGCAAAAATTGATAGGTGTTCTAGATTTTTAAGAATATAAACAGGTACCAGGATCAAAACTTTGAGAATCACTGTTCTAAAAGGATCTTCCACCTTTAATTAGTTGTTGCATAAATTCCATTTCCAAGTAATGCAAATTTGGAGACCGAGAGGCAAGGGAAACAGACATAACACAGAAACAGACTAAGACAGAGACAGACAGACAGACAGACAGACACACACACACACACACACACACACACACACACATTCTTACTAAGTGCCAAGCCCTGTATTAAGTACTGGGGATAGAGAGCCGCTACCCCCAAGGAGCTGACACTCTAATCCTATCCAGGGTCATATGTGAGAAGTGGAAGGAGGTCAGGAGTGTCCTTGGGGTCACAGAGGTAGCACTATCAGAGGTACTATTTGAACCCAGGGTCCTCTTATGACAAAGTCAATGCTCTCTCTACTCCCTCAGGCAGCCACTTCAGCAGAGATGACCTCCAATTTACCTACATTCACAGCACCAAATTAACCCAAGAAGAATTTTTTTCTGGAGTATGAATAATGAGCATTCTTTTAGTCAATCTTCAAAACTGGGCTTGGCATTGGTAATTTGAGCCTAGATGGTTTTCATAATGGAGCCAATAATCTAGAGGAGTTAGCTGGGCTTCAAGAACCATAAATCGCCAGTGGCCACCATACATACCAGTGAGCACGCTACAAGGTGTACTGAATTACTGACAAGAACCTGGCCAAGGGAAAGGTCACCTCTGACAAGGTAAAGCATGTAGGATGGAGGCTTGGTCTCCAACTGGCTTACCAGTGAAGTCCCAGGTAGGTTTTGTCTCTGGGCCACAGTTTCCCCATCTATACAATAAGGAGGCTGGGTGAGAGGAGCTCCAAGGTTCCCTCCAGTTCTAAATCTAAGATACAACAAACCAGTGATTCTTTTTTTTTTTTTTTTTTTTTTTTTTTACCAAATCATTCAAAAGAGAAAAAAAAATATACCTAACTATGGACTCGGGATTCCTAATCGACAGTCATCACTTTTTTTATTTTTTTAAGGATGAAAAGGGCACACAACATTGACTGAAAGAAATTGTTGTGGAGCTCTTCATTTTTTTCTCTTCTCTTTTTCCCTTCTCCCCGCCCCCTTGTCTCACCTACCTTCTCTCTCTCTCACTCCCTCCCTCCTTCTCTCTCCCTCTGTCATTCTGTTCTCCCTTTCTTTCTCTCCTTTCCTTTATTTCTCTTTTTCCTTTGTTTCTTTCCTTCTTTCTCTTAAAAAAATTCTCCACACTGCAGAAAGCAGAAAGCCACTAATGTACCCATCTTTAGCTTGCTTTATCTTGTAAGAACTTGTTGGAGAGACAACATAATCAGCTTTCTATGATTTCTCTGTAAGTGTGGCAGAAGGGTGGTGTTTCAGAGATGAAAGCCTTGCATCACATGTAGGGAGATGCCTTTTTTTTTCTGGTTTGTATTTTTCTTACTACTTAAAAAAGCTGAATCTTTCCCATGGACCCTGCAGGATCTATTTTGTCTACTCCAGGGCCTTTTAAAAATAATAGCTGATTAACATTTAAATAGCTCTGGAAGGTCTGCACAAAACACTTTAAAATTTGACCCTCACCAGCACCCTGGCAGGCAAGTACTGTTACTACTACCTATTTTACAGATGGAGAAACTGAGGCAAACAGAAGTTAAATGACCTCCCCAGGGTCACATAACTACTAAGCATCTGAGGCCACATTTGAACTCAGGTCTTCCTGACTCCAGTCCCAGTGCTCTCTCTACAGCACCGCCCCCCCTTCCCCCCCCAGTTGCCTTTTTTTCCCTTGACTTGCTTGAACTCAACTAAGTTCTTGGTGATTGGGGCCCTATAAGTGATTTCCAGACTCAGGAAATGCTAACAAGTTTACTGTATAGGATATAATCAAAGAGTCTATGTTGAGTTTTCACATGATTGGGAATATGAGTAGAGAAAAGTCATTTTCACAGATGTAGAAAATATAGGGATTAAACTAGTATTTGTTAAGTGATTGTGAAGGAGGAAACAGGAAATTGTTAAGCACCTACTATGCACCAGGCATCATGCTAAGCACTTTACAAATGTCTCCTCTAATTGTTCCTTCTTTCCCTAATATCATACAAAGGAAGGTGGATATTACAGAGTAACACAACATCATGATAAAATCCAGGATTTTTCCCTGCAACACAAGAATGAAGCAGAAAGTTGCTCCAGGCACCAGCAGCCAGTCTCAGGAAGGGTCAGTCAATAGAACAGTCCACACCAGGTACCCAGCTGCCTTTTCTCAAAACTGACCTTCATCACAGTCACAGGAAAAGTTTTCTTGGTTGAGAGAGAGAGAGAGAGAGAGAGAGAGAGAGAGAGAGAGAGAGAGAGAGAATATGCTGCTGAGTCCAGCCCAGCCCTTCATGCCTCCAGTTGCAAATGGTTGGCATAAAAATTAGATTAAGGTAAAGGAAAGAATTGAGGAGTGTCCCAGAGGAATCTTGCCATACTGCCTAACAGTGGGTGTTTAACAAACACAAGCTTGGAAAGATGGGAAAACAGTTCAGACACCAATTCTATAAAATAAAGCACTTCAGAGTTTACTGAATACTTTCCTTCCAAGGCCCCTAAAGGAGAAAGTACAAGTATTATTATCTCTATTGTACAAATGAGGCCACTGTGGCTCTGTAGGGTGAAGGTGGAAAGTATCCAGGAAAGCCCTCTGAAAAGTCCAGGGAGGAAAAAGCAAGGAAGTCAATAAAAGATAGAATAAGGAGGGGATTCCACTAAGACAGAAAGAATGTGCAATTCTGCTAAGCCAAGTAGGGTTAATAACAATTAACTGTATTCATTTCACTTCCCACAGCTATTGTCAATTTGGAGATTACCTCTGTTGTGCTATATATATAGCACATTCTGTAGGAATAGATCTTCATGAGCTGTCATGGCCAAAGCAATGTCCATCACCTGGTGGTGAACCCTACTGGGCACTGACACAACCCTGGTGCCAAAATGTCCTGATCGGCCCATTACTCACAGAAACAATACCTAACCCACCATGTGCAGCTGGACCCAGACCATGTTTCACAACCCAACCAGGATGCCAGGACCCCCTAGGACGTCTTACCCCATTCTACTGGATTCTTTCACCAAAACCAAAACTCTCTTCCCTGGCCACTGGTATGCTAAATGTGTTTTGTCTACCATTAGAATGTAAGCTCCTTAAGGGAAGGAATTGTCTCCCTTTTATGTTTATAGACTAGAACCTAACGTACTACTTAGCACATAGAAGACACAATGATTCTTTCTTTCTTTTCTTCCTTCCTTCCTTCCTTTCTTCTTTTCTTTCATTCACTCATCTGAATATAATATCCTATCACAAAAGGGGCTACTTATTAAGGATCTATAGTGATTAAATTTGTCTTCAACTGGTACATTTTTTAAAATTCCTAGAAATAAGCCAATTTATAATTTAAATCATGCTAAAAATTTATGATTGGCAGTGAGGTTTTCTATTTGTTAATATCTTTGAGGTTTTTCAGATATACATTTTTAAACAGCTGATCCTATCCATACAGAGGGAATTAAGAATTGGATCTGGAAGGCATGTCAGTTACCTGGTTCAGTTTCATTCCCCACAATGAACTGAGAACCAGCAGTGGAAAGAGACTTCCTGAAGAGTTTTGAACAAGGATACATTAATCGGATGCTTTTTAAAAGTATCCACAAATTTAAAATATTGTCTGAAGGGAAGAGAATAAGCATTTATTATTATTAGGCACCTACTCCATGGCAGGCACTGTGTGCTAAGTGTTTTTTTAAAACTTACCTCATTTGATCCTAACAACAACCCTGCAAGGAAGTTGCTATTATTACCAGCCTTTTACAATGGAAGAAACTGAGGCAGACAGAGATGAAGTGACTTGGCCAGGATCACACAGCTAAGCGAGTATCTTTAGTGGGATTTGAACTCAGGTCTTCCCAAGTCCAGGCCTGTAGTTCTATTCACTATGCCACCTCAAATATACTCAGAGAGCAGTCATGATTTCGGTTGTCTTTTGGTATGATGAATGCTAACAGAAATGAGAGAGGAATTTTTTAATTATCATAAAATAAATAAATAGTTTAGGTCTTAAGAGGCAGACCAATGGTGTTTTGGGTGCAAAATAGAAAGCCAGTGCGAAAAGTCTACATATTTCTGAAAGGCAGGTTCAGTCCCTAGAACCTTAGTCATTTCAATCATTTTCACCACTGAATTATAGTCATTTGTCCCAATTAAAAGAAAAAGTTGTAGTTTGATGGTTGATGATCTAAGGAGCACTGATTTAGGTCAGGCAAAACGGGAATAATCAACCATACAGAGAGAGGAGTCTGAAAGAGGCACAGTCTTCGGCTCTCCTACTGGAAGCCACCTTGCATTCCTTTGGTTGAGGACCAGCCAGTAGTGGGTGTGAGCAGTTCTCCCTATGGATAGCCTGACTGCACGCCCATGAATGAAAGCATTCTAGCTTTTCATTTGGACTGGCTTAGGGTGTTTTCCCTATTGATGGTGCCTCCCTCCCTAACTACCCTGTGTTTAACGACTTTGTGTTTATTGGTATTTATTCTGTATATCATTACATAGGAACTTGCAAGTCTTAAGCCTTAGACTATAAACTCTTTCAGAGCAAGGAGTATTTCCTTTTTTTTTTTTATTTCTATCCCCCAACCCAGCACAGCGCCTGCAACATAGGGACCAATCAATAAAGCTTCTCGAATGGCTGACTGGTAAATGACATATTCCTGCAGCAGCAGACATCAAAGGTGTAGTGCATCAATGGCCTCATCGATGTTCGATAATGCAGTGGGACCCAGCCGTGTCTATCTTGTGGAACACTCCTCTGCCTCCTCCCATAAATTCAGCACAAGAGGTGCACCCAATGTGCACTGGGCATTCCATATGGTCTCTTGACATCATGAAGATAACAATGGAGCACACTGGCTATCATATGGACCCATTATCTTTTTTTTGGGGGGGGGGCACACATTTCTTATGCCACTTTATTAATCATCCTCATTTACAATCGAGGGGCTCCAGCTAATTCACAACACCCTTCTCCACTCTTATATTGACTTGGAAGAAAAAGTGCGTCATTCAACAACGGAACTAGAATTTTCCTGTTTTCCAATTAACTATCCTAGGTAAGAAATCAGAGAGGGAGGACACAATAGAGGTGGGGTCAGACCCGCCCATCATGTCACAACACAGTTCATTGTAAACAAGAAAGAAACAAATCAGACTTTTCTCTTAGGCAGTTGGTTTGATTTAAAATCCACCAGCTCAGACTCGGTCTTATCTTCTCTGTAGAAGACTAACGGTAAAAGCCCAAGAAAAAGGTGACATGAGAACATAGTCTTTAAAAGTAGGTCATAAAAACTTAAAACTCTGACAAGTAAAAAATACATGTAAAAACATGTATAAAATGTCCTTCCTTGATTGATGTTCACACATCATCCCAATTGGTTCAAGTTTCATTTACTTTGCTAAGCTAGCCAATATGTAAACTTGAAAAGTAAAAGGAAGTTGAGGGAGGGAAAGAGGAGAGTGCAACTTATTAGGAACCTGCTTTGAGAAGGTCAAAGGGAGTTATTTTGTCTGCCCCTTCCTCTCCCCTCCCCCATACCAAGTCTTCTTCCCTCTTCTTAATCAGAAAATCTCAATGATACCCAAACTGTTCTTCTCTAGGCGGAAAAAAAATGCAATGTAGCCTGATAGTCACTGCTCAGCTCCCTTCAGATGCATCTTGAGGACTGACTTCATTCTGATCTCAGATATTCTTCACTCCATCCATCAGGCCATGAGCCCTGATTTTTCAAAAACTTCAAATTTCCCCATGGGCAACCCAAAGAGAAAGAAAAAGAAAGCATCCATGATCACAGATTGTTTCCAGCACATAGGCCATTGGACTCCACTGTAAAGCCTGATAATTCATACTAATAAACACATAAAGTAAGTCCTAGAAAATGTTTGCTTCCTTCCTTCCTAATGTGGCCAGGTGGAATGTGTGAAAGACGAAAGATTTCAAGTTGCAGTGGACCTCAGAGGGCATCTAGTTCAACTCCTGCCATTGGATAAATGAGGATCCTGAGACCCAAGAAAGTTAAGTGACTTGGCTGAGGTCACACAGGAGTAAGAGACAGGCTAAGATCTGAACCCAGATCTTCTGACTTCATATCCATTATTGTTTCACTACGCTAGACGGCCAGGCCTGTACAGGGCTCCGATATTTTCTTTGTCAGTGGGTTGGCAAAGAAGGTGGGCTAGAACAATGGCACCATGAGTCACAGTGGGGACCAGGTAGTACCATTTCCACACAGGAAAAACTAAAAAAACTTGAGCTGCTTCAGCTCACCTACAATAAACAGGCATTTCTGAAAACCAGATAGCTATACTGTACATAAGTCATACACGTACATGTGAACGTGTAACACAGCTGTTTGTTGTTATTAACGTTTTTGTTATTCAGTCATTTTTCAGTCACTTTCAACTCTTCGTGACCCCATTTGGGGTGTTCTTGGCAAAGATACTATAGTGGCTTGCCATTTTCTTCTCCAGATGAGGAAATTGAGGCAGACAGGGTTAAGTGACTGTTCAGGGTCACTCTGCTAGTAACAATCTAAGGCTAGGTTTGCATTCAGGATAATGAATCTTCTTGCCTCTAGGCTTGGCGCTATTAACACTGTGCCACCAACCTGCCCCCACGTCCAGATTTAGAAATACCTCCCTCCAAAATATATGTGTGTGTGTATACACATATGTACGTATGTGTGTATACATATATATGTATTTATGTGTATGTTTGTATTTATGTATGGATATGTATATCTGTATTTATGTATGCTTATTTGTATGTATATGCACATAAACACCTATATGGGAATGGTAACACTGCATGCTTGTGAACACATGTGTAACATATATGTACATATAAATATGTGCATGTGTGTATGCTACAGCTGTTTGGCTTTCAGAAATGCTAAAAGACTGCAATTTCTTTCTTCCCTTGACTCCCAGTCTACCAATACTGCTTGCTCTGTGTTCTCTGCCCCTCTGTTCAGAGGGAGCATGGGAGTAAGAAACAAGACCTGGCTTTGCAATCCAAGGACCAGAGTTCAAATCCTGCCTCGGCCCCTCAACATCTGTGTGGCTGTGGGTAAATGTCTCATTTCTCATCTACGAAACAAGGGGCCTCTGAGCCATCTTCCACCTCTAAATCTTGCATCCCAATCCCTAAGTTTGTGTTCTGAGCTACATTTTCCCTTCGGACAGAAGGAGGAGTGGGGGGTTGGGACAGAAGGGAAGGGGAAAAAAAAAAAAAAACCAAGACACAAACAGTCAACGTGCCAAGTCCAGCGGTCTCTGCTTCCTTGACAACAGGGGATGAGTACATGGACCCAAAAACAAGTGTGAACGTGGGACTGTTCTTCCCCAAGTGACAAGCTCACTTGATCTCTGGAATGCTCAGTATGTCTTCTGAGTGACACTGGGCGGTCTGTGTGTTTGTGCATCTGCATGTGTATTTTTTGTTGTTGTTGTTGGTTGTTTTTGTTAAATGGAGGCACATAACTGCTTTCTGAAACCCTGCAGTCAGAAGCCCAGCCGGGCCCTTCAGCGCTCCTTCCTGCCTCGGCTCGGTTTACAGCCTTTGTGGGGCTATACAGACCCAGCACAGAAGCCCTTTTGTGCGGAGGTCCCAGACGGACAGATCTCCATGCAGTCATTGGCAAGGTCCTCCAAGGAGTCTCTTTCTTTCGAGGCTGAATGCAGCCAGGGTTTTAGCTTACAGCCAGAGTCAGGCATTTCACATGAGAACAGGCCCCTCTGCCTCATGAACAGAAAGGCTGCTTAGGGGTTGGCATCCCAGGCTTCCCTCACTGGAGTTTCAGAATCTTTTCACAAGTCCTTAAAAATGAATCCCGTGACAGGATAAGCAAATATCAATTTACATAGCTGCAAAAAACATCTCCTGAAAATTACTTGTAGATGCAGGCACCGAGAGAGATGCTGACTCTTCAGGATTCTGACAGGTCCGTGGAAAATGATGCCTCTTGCCCTTGTACTTGATTAAAAATGTACGCGCAGATACATATACATACACATGTGTGCAAACAGACACACACACACACACACACACGGATAAGGGCCTGACCTGTTATTAAATCACTGATACAAGGAATTCCTAAGTACCCCTCCCCTGTTATCTGAAACATACGCCTTCAGGGAGTCACAGGCATCTAGTCGTATGTGCCAGAGGGAAGACTTGAGCCCATACCTTCCTGACTTCAAGGCCAACTCTCTGGACACTATAACACGCTTTTCAATTAGAAATGTAGCAAATTATATACAACTCTATTGTTGTCCAGTTGTTTCAATTGTGTTCAACTCTTTGGGACCCCATTTGGGGTTTCCTTGGCAAAGATGCTAGAGTAGTTTGCCATTTCCTTCTCCAGTTTGTTTTACAGATGAAGAAACTGAGGCAAACAGGATTAAGTGGCTTGCCCAGGGTCACACAGGTAGTAAATGTCTGAGGCCAGATCTGAACTCAGATCTTCTGACTCCAGGCCTGTTACTCTATCCACTGTGCCACCTAGCTGCCTCTCGGTTATATAATATTACATATAATATATAATGTTAGACTCATACATAAATTGAACAGATACGGTATGTCAGCACATGAATTGTATTGACATAGCAGTCTTCTGCTAGGGTTGGTGTTAGTTTTTATTTGTTAACTTAAGGCTGAGAGAGTTGCAGGGGGATAGAATGCCTATATAGACGGCCCCTGTGGCTAGAATCCTATTCAGAA
This sequence comes from Trichosurus vulpecula, assembly GCF_011100635.1. Classification (NCBI taxonomy): domain Eukaryota; kingdom Metazoa; phylum Chordata; class Mammalia; order Diprotodontia; family Phalangeridae; genus Trichosurus; species Trichosurus vulpecula. The sequence goes on along the minus strand of NC_050576.1, from coordinate 246,372,941 downwards.
TCCTCGTCATGCTGCACTGTAAGCTGCCTTGGCCAAAGGTTCATTCATTCCCAGACCAACCCTCCTCACTGACTCATACCCACCTACATCAGCTCTGCCCTCAGATGATCCCGTTCTACTCTACCCGCGCCCTTAGGAAGTCACGTTCTTTTGCTAACAGGCTGACCTTCATCTCATCTGATCTGAGCAGATCTCAGGATCTGGATATTTGTAAGCATTTTTCATGGGCCGTGTTTCTCCACCCCCAACAAACTGATAACAATAATGACCAGCATTTTATAACACTTTACAGTTTGGTGCAAAGACTATCTCATTTGATCCACAGGAGGGTTCTATTTTAATCCCCATTTTGCAGATGGGGAGACTGAGCTGAGAGAGATTAAATGTCTTGACCAGGGGTCCTGAGGCAGGATTTGAACCTGGCCCTTCCTGAGTTCAGACCACTAACCCACTACGATCACTAGCTTTCGCCATGATACAAACTCCTTGACAGCAGGGACTACGTTGGTTTTGGTCTTTGTCTCATCTGTTCCTGACGCACAGCAGGACCGTCGTAAATGCTGCTGAATTGAAAGGTAGAATGTGTTGAACCCAGAGCACGCATAAAGGGAAATGTTAGCAATGAGTAATGAAAAGGTGATAGGAGTAAGGCCCTGAATGACAAGCTAAGGAGTCTGTATTGGATTCAGCCAGCAATGGGGAGCTTTGTTAGGACTCTGAGTAGCGGAATCACAGGCTCAGGCCTGCGCATGATGAAGGTTCCTCAGGCAGCTGGGCTTGACTGGACCAGAGACAGGAAAGCCAACCAGCGAGGCCTATCCCAAAACCAGCCAGGCAGGAGACGAGAAAGGCCCGGAATAGGGTGGGAGGGAAGTGAGCCAACAGACAGAACCAACAGCACTTGGCTTGGCAGGGGACAGGACGTGAGGGAGGGGGATGAGTCAAAGCTGACTGAGGTTTTAACCCTCGGGACAATCAGCAGAAAACAGAAGTCGGAGGCGAGGTAGGTTTGGGGGCGGGGCAGGGGAGGGAGACTGAGTTCAGTTTGGGACAGGATGAGGCAGAGTTGCTGGCAAGACATTCACGTTCAGATGTCTAGCAGGCAGCTCGATAACTCCACCCCAAAATGGGCACCGAGGCACACAGCTCATAGGAGGAATTCTTAGAGAGAACTTCTCTGCCATGAGAGCTTTGTGTTTGTTATCGTAGGGGCTAGATTACATGGATACAAGTGGCTTACGCCGCAGGAGCTGGTAGATGAAAACACCAAGGAACCCAAAGATTTAAGGATGATGACCCACAATGCCAGCGACTGTGATCTAAGGGAAAGACCGGCTTTAAATTCCAACGGCACCAGCAGCATGACCCTGGGCAAGATTATTCCAACAAGTTACAGTTTCCTGATCTATAAAATGGGTTTTAAACAGAGTTTACTGCCCAGGAAAATTCGCAGCACCCACCCAACGAGATAAACAGACATGCAATAAGCAAGCTATTATCATTTTCACTATACATCATTAGGTTTTTCTACCTTTTGCTTTTCAGTATCATTCAGTCTGGAAATATAATGAGGCCTGTAGGCCAAGGATTGCTCACAGTCTATTCTGGTCTGTTTGCAAATATTTCAAGGAAAGCAAGGAGGGGGAGGTGGGGGAAGAAATCTAAATTCCAAATTTAAGCAGGCTAGATTGCAATTCGCTTAATGGTCTTGTGGCTATAGATTTTTAAGACCTCTTCAAGACAAAGGGGGAGTAAGATTCAGCACTGTGTGAGGCAGAGAGAGAGGGAAGGGCCAAGGCAGATGGGCTAACATTCACCAACACAGTAAGACAGTCCAAGGGGGGAAAAACCACTGGTTATCTTGAAGGCACCTTTGGCTGTTACAATGGCTTAATCTGGCCCCAACCTCTCTTTCCGACCTCCCTGGACATTATTCTTACTCACACACTGTGATTTGGCCAAACCTGCCTTCTCTTTGCTCCTGACATACAACATTCCATCACCTATGTCTTTGGCACTGGCCCATCCAACCCATCTAGAAGCTACTCCCTTCCTTACTACCTCAGTTTACTCTCTTCTCTTCTCCCTTTAAGATGGGTCTCTCTCTCCCTTCCTCTCTCTCCCTCTCTCTCTCTCTCACACTCACACACACACACACACACACACACACACAATATTGAAACAATGCTGGTACAGTACACTTGTTGAAAAAATAAGCATGCCCAAGTACATAATTTAATCAATCAACCAGCATCTGTTCAAGTCCACAAGTATTTATTAGGCACCTGCTGTGCTTGGCACTTAGAGAACAAAGAGAAAACAGAATCAGTCCCTGCCCTCAAGGAGTGTACACTACTATTTGGAGGGGAAGGGTAGGCAATGTGTCATGGGACCTTAGTGCTAAGAAGCACTCTAAAACAAAAGACAACAAAAAAAGTCCCACTTTGCTTGCCATCACACTCCACAGATCCTTCCAGGATCTTTGGCCCCACAATCTAAATGGCCATTGATCCTGGAACAAATAGAGGTACTATACTTTGCAATCACAGCAAAGGAACTAAAACATAACATTCACAACATAGCAAAACATATCATAATAACTCACTAGTAAAGTGGTCACATAGTCTTAAATAAAACACATCATTCAGTATCATTCCCCAAAATACTTGTTTACGCAAGCATGGGGTCCCAGGCCAGGGTCTTCCCTAGCACAACATATCATCCTTAAGGGATGGCAGAAAATACAAACACCACCTGGCCCGGCCAGGTGATCAGACTAGATTCCATCTCTGATGAAAGGGCTGTTTCACTGATGAGAAGGCAACATCCAGCTCTAAGGTTCCCCTCATCCCTTTTCTCTTTTCAAGGCTTCTCTTGATGTTCCAATTTCACCACAAACGTGGGGAATCCTTCACCTCCTCAAGGAGAGACCCGACCTCACCCGAAGGTCATTCCAACCCCCCTCCAAAACTTACGAGGACTTCACAGGAGTCAGGAATTCAAGTGTGAGGAGGGCTCTCACTGGGGCCTCCCAAGCTCTAACACTGGGGGTCCAACCCTGATCATACAAAAAGAAGCCAACTGCATCCCAGCCCACTTTTTCAGTTTGTGCCCATCCCATAATGCTCTTTTCACCACTTATGGAATGGGTCCCAAAGCGGGTGAGACGTCAGGAAGTCTGATGCAATGGAAGGAGAGAGATGAAGACACTGGAGCAAGAAGCCAGTTCCAGAAATAGGGAGCAGCACGAGGGGAGGGTTGGAGACAGAGGCGGCTACCATCAGCATGCCAGAAATGACTTCAATTCCACATCTTATGCCTTCAGTCTGCCCGCCCCCCAAAACAGCATTTCACAAGTTTAATCAAACCACAGAAATCCAAATCTCTGTGGCAAACAGAAAATAGAGCCCTGTAAGGGATCAGTTGTAGCCTGTTCTACAAATGAGAATCAGATTCCCTCAGAATGGTGAGCAAGGTAACTGCTTCCATGGGACCAAAGGGAAGGGTAGAAGCTTTTTTTCCACCATTGGAGGGGAGGGCAGCCTCTCTTCCTGACTGAGACTGGGTCCATTCAGCCCTCCCCATGCAAAGAGTGGGTGTCAGAAAAGTCAGTCCCCAGAGAAGGATTTTCTGGCTGGCCTACCCTGTGTATGAAATTGTTTTTAATTATTTTGTCTTGCTGCAGCAGCCAGGAAATTTGTGACTCATCCTCGATCTTCTTCCAAACTGTGCTCCAAGGATCTCACACAAGTCCTTGCTGTAAACAAAGCTGGCCGGCTTGAAAGAACATTCCTTTCCTGCACGCTGCACCCCAATTTTAATTTTAATTTTTAATAAACTTATCTCCAGGTCACTCGGATGCCCTCCCTACAGGCATCCACAGGCCTCATTCTTGCAGGGTTCAGGAAGGCTCTCGGGGTCCTTCAGATTTCAGGTTATATGGATTCCAGAGGGTCTCTCAGGCAACCTTCTGGCCCCCCCTTTGAAGCTCTGGCATGCCCCTCTCTCAAGCATGCAGCAACAAGGAGCCCAGCAGACAGAAAGCCTCAGAGGTGAGTGGTCTGGTCTGCTGGGGAGAGACCTCAAACAGCAATGATTTATTCTGAAGGCAAGTTGGAGAAAAGAAGATTGTCTGGCCCAAGGCAAGGACTTCAGGATTTCTAATGGAGAGGATGATGAACTCGTGCAATCTGTCTTAACTGAGAAACAGACAGCCCAAGTTGCTTCAGAGTGTCTAAGAGTGAAACTATGTAAATAGTGCAATAACTGACGGTTATCAATATAAACAGAGATACACAGCTGCTGGGCGACAAAATAAGCCAGAAAGGTCTGAAACTCAGATTTCCTAAACAAAATCTGACTTCGCTCTCTCAGCCCTCAAGTCCTATGAAGTGCAGGTATTTACGATATTTTAAAATGAAACCATTTTATTTTAGATCAAAAGACCAATGAAGAGAAGCAAAGGTAGCCTAGAGGAAAGGGTACCTGATTTAGAGTCAGAAAGAACTTAAATGTCTATTATCACATGGATTTAGAAGCAATAAAACAGAATTATTTAAACATCCTATAATTCAGCAGAAGGGGTGGGGCAAAGTACTGGATTATAGACTCAGAGGAGGTGGGTTCCAGTTCTGCACCACTTACTTGCTGTGTGTCTCTGAATATCTTTTACCTTCTCTGAAATTTAGCTGTCCATCCCATGGGCCCTTTCTAGCTCAAAATCAATGATTCCATGAGCCATCTCCTCATTCTGAGTTAGTGTGCTTCCAGAGCCGGAGGGAAGCACATTTTAAGGAGGGGCAGCCAAGCCCCTGCCCTGAAGAAGCCTACATTTTATTAGGAGGAAACACAGATAAAAAAATAGAAAATATATACAAAGTAATTTCAACTATTTTAGTTGAATTAGCCTAAAATTTATACAGAGTAATTTCACCTATCTTGGTTGAATTAGCCTCCCATGAAAAGAGTATGGATTTTAATAGAGAGAAAGATAATGGGAGTGGAATGTTGCCCATGACACTGGACGTCAACAATCCAACAGTTTCAGTTGCCTGCTTTTGTTTCTGCCATTCTTTGTGTAACCAGCTCTTTAGCAGAGTGCCTTGTATATAGTAAGTGTTTAATAAATGCTTACTGACCTTTGCAAGGAAGGTTTCAGTTGTAAGAGAGGAGTTTATCAAGATATCACTATAATGTCCCAAATAACAGGGCATCCTTGAAGCCTTTACAAAATGGTGGTGTCACTACCGTCTACCCTACCTCAAGCTGTACCTCTACCTCTGTCACGCCAGGCACCTTCTTTGGGCCTCAGCGTCTTCAGAAGCAGATCTCAAGCATCCACTCCCATGGCTAGAGGAGGATCGTTTTCTAAGGCCCCAAGAAAGGCAGCATGGCGCAATATAGGTGGTGATGTCTGAGGCCAAGCATTTCAACTCTGCAAAGGTCACTTCTCTCTCAGAGTCTTCCTGCCCTAATTTCTAAATTGAAGGCTCTGAATTAGATGGCCTTCAAGGTCCCTTCTATCTCTAATTCATATGATGCCATGTTCCTTTTGCCACTGACATTTTATTATTCCATGACATGGAAGCAGCCTGGTATAGTGAAAAGAATAGTGACTCTGGAGTCAAAAGACCTGGGTTCAAATGACACATCAGACACTGTGCCCTACAGTTAAGTCAGTAAGCCACTCTCATCATATTTTGAAGTGGTTGACCAAGGTGACTTCCAAAGTCCCAATCTAAGGCCTTAGTTGGGTTTGGGGATGCAAACCAATTCCGAGGATGCTTAGGAGTACCACTGTCTCTTATCAGGACTCAGGGACCACTGCAGAGCCCGCTTGGGAGGCAAGGAAAAGGAAATGGGATGATGTGGGAAAGCCCCTGTTTATGATACTGGCTAGGGAGGAAGAGTGAGAAGGAGGTGTGAAGAGGAGGAGCCAAGGTCAACCACCTGCAGCCAATCCAGTGGAAGCCTGCCTTAAGTTGGTGATAACAACTATGCTTTGGGGTGCTTTATTGGAGTTGAAATTCATGAAAGAACAAGCCTGATTGGTTCCACTGTTTCATTTATTTTGTCCTAACTAAATATAACAAAACATGAAAAAAAAAAACCAGAATTAGGAGAAAGAGTGCACTGTATAAGGACTACAGATGAACATAGAAGTCATTTTTCCTTCCCAGGCTATCAGAAAGTTGAAGAACAAGAACAAGGAGAAGAACAAGGAGGAGAAGGAAGGAAGAGAGGGGGAGAGAGAGAGAAGAAAGAAAGAAAGAAAGAAAGAAAGAAAGAAAGAAAAAGAAAGAAAGAAAGGAAGTAAGAGAAAGAAAGAAAGAAAGAAAGAAAGAAAGAAAGAAAGAAAGAAAGAAAGAAAGGACAAGACCACACCCATTCCACTGCAAGTCACTAGGCCAAGATTCTTTGCATTGGATGGTTTAAGAAGAGCATTCTAAAAGAAAGCTCAACCCTTCTCTAAAGAGTGAAAGAAACTGCTCTCTCAATCAATTTATAAGCAATATGTTGGCTCACACAGTCAATATAAAAAGACAGACCCAGGATGATGTTCATCACCATACCCAAAGCCTTGAGTTCCAGAGCTTACATTCAGCTAGCAGGGCCTTGAAAGACCCAGGATCACCTCTACACCAGAATTAATCATCCCATCAGGAAGCCTATAGTGGGGGCAAACCAAACCTCTTTATTTCTGCCACCCAAATAATAACAACATCTAGCATTTACACAGCACCTTAAGATGTGTGAAGCATTTTTGCATCTAGTATCTCACAAAACCAGAGGAGGCAGGTGCCATGATTGTCCCCATGTCCCATTTCAGAGATGAGCAATATGGGCCAAGTGAGACTTGCCCAGGGACCAGAGACACAAGCATTGGGCAACCCTCCTAGTACTAAACAGCTGAAGCTGGTGGAGAACTGTAGGAACTCTGCATGTGTGTGTGTGTCTGTCTGTCTGTCTGTCTGTCTGTGTGTCTGTCTGTCTCCAGACACACACACACACACACACACAGACACACACACACATCTTGTAGAGAATTGTATGTAAAAAATATACACACATATACATATATTCATACACATTTCACATGTAATGTACACACATATACATGTGCATGGACAGACAGAAAGACAGACAGATGAACTGACTAATTAATTTGGGGGATGGGGGGGGGCCGGGGAGAAGAAGGCAGACCCAGTCACTTAAACATACCCAGGGGGCAGGGAGATTCTGAGATGAATGAAGAAATGACTCCAGACAGCAAACCATGTTTCTCTAGACAGAGTCTCCTCCTGAACATCTGAGGTCTGACAAAGCCCTACAGGTGAAGGGCCTGTCCTTAGCTGCCACCATTACTCAAACAAAGCAGATCCAAGCAGCTGCAAAATCCTGGCATTTTGACAAGGTAAATGCAGACAGACTCTGCCCAGGAGTAGATCCAGGATCCTACCTCAGGAACCAAATGCATTTCTAGTTAGCTCAAGCCTTAGGTGTCCCACACCAGGCACTAAGGACATGAAGACAAAATGGAAATTAAGGGAGGTTGCATCCCACAAGGCAGGGAGATAGAGATAAGAAAATACAATCTCTGCAGAAGTACAGAAACTGTGACCCCAGTGAAGTAAATGGGACCTACACCCCAGACCTCCTTTCTCCTCTCACAGGACCAGGACGAGGCAAACGGCACCAAGTCCAGGAGCATTTCTCTTTGCAATGTGCAAGGTTACGCTAAAGCTTATTGCATTTGAAATCACAGCTGGCAGGCTCATTCTGGATTGTCAGTCCCAACTCGTGTGGCTGAGCCAGAACCCATAATGGAATTTTGGCGGCTTTTCTACCCTGGTGACCACATCCATCTTGTTGGAGCGCTAATGGCCCAGGAAGAATGGCTCTTCAGGATCCCCTAATCACAACTGGTGCACAAACAGCCCACTGGAAACAGGCTGATACAAAGCAGACTACCAGAATTCAAGCCGGAAAGAAGGAGTTCAAATCCTGATTCTGACACTACCTGGGTGACTTTAGACAAGCCTCAACCCCTAGGATCTCAGTTGCCCCCTTTGTAAATTAGAAGGAATGACAGCAAAGGTCCCCTCCAGCTCAAAATCTCTGGTTCTTTGGTTTTAATGCCCTGATCCCTGATCTTTCTGCTTGCACCAAGAAGGCAGATGGAGGATCAATGGACCAAAATCACAGAGAAGCAAATATACATTCACTCCCTGTACAGGATAAGGTGCCTTTTGGGAGATTAGTGGGTTCTCCCTCAGTGGAGCAGTCCTGAATACCCTGAATACCCTATCCCCCCTTTTCAGATGTACTGGAGAAGGATTCCCATTTACGTAACCAGGTTCGATTGGTTTGAGTTTTGTCCAGCTGATATCACTACAACTTCTCATTTGTTTCATTGGCACTGTGACCCCTTCCCTCCAACCCTCCCAAACTCTGCATTTATGTGATTCTTTGTGAAGTTAACCTAACTGAGCTTTGAATCTAGTTCTTCTGAGTACGGATCCAAGTGCTCTTTCCAGTAGACCGACAAGGAGGAAAAATGTCTCCAAGATACAATGTACTTTTCATAAGAACTGATTTGGTCCAAACCAAGGATTCCTATATAAAATGTAAAATGCAGAAATACTTGAAAACTCCTTAACAATTACAGGAAAACTCTGCCCCTATTTTAATGAACCCAAGAGAATCCATTAAAGTTTCACGGTAAAAGGGAGCAAACCATCAAAAAAAAAAAATCCACCTCAGTGAATTCTTGCCACCAGATGGCTGAGAATACTCCAAGCACCCTTTGGCAAAATCCACCTCACTCCAGGAAGGTGAGCAATGTTTCTGTGATTAGCCACAATCACAATGAGATGGTGGGTGTGATGGGGAGTCACGGCCATTTTTCCAGTTAGTGACCTTTAGGCTTTCTACACCTGAATGCTGGCTATAAACATAGTAATTTGATCATTCTTTTGAACTCAATGTGGTACACGTATTACCTGAAAGGAGAGAATGTCTATTGGAGCTATTTTTAAAATAGAAAAGAAAAGGGAAGGGCCTCATCTCCAAGAAAATGATGATACGATGTTATCTCCCTAATTACAGAAATTATGTACCAGATATTCAATGCCCTTTAAAAACCTGATTTCATATGTAGAAGTGGCCTTCTGCCTATTTTTTTCAGACTCACAGTCACACATCTTTATGAATTTTTGTCTTTACTCCTAGATTCTGAAAACCCCTTTAGACATACATGCTAACATACAGACACATGGACGTATAGATTAGCCTAATTCTCTCTGAAGGATGATAATGGATTCTGAAAATATTAAGCTTTTCTAAGAGCAGTAAACAATTTTTTCCCTTTCTGGGAGACATTTATAACAAACTTCCAGTAAAAACATGAAAGTTACACATACACACACCTACCACAAACCATCAAAACAACACACCTTTTATCCCCAAGAAAGTTTTTCACCCCAAATTTGTAACCTAAGTAAGTGTGGGTAATTTATGACACTCTTCTCAAACTATAGAAGGCTGATTTACCATATACTAGAAAAAAATCAGAATGACTGGTAAATTATTGTTACTACCACTACTGATAGCTAGTACACAGGCAGTGCTTTAAGATTGGCAAAGTGCTTTGTGTAAGACGACTCATCTGATCCTCCCAACAACCCTTGGAGGTGGGTCCTATTATTAGCACTATTTTATGGATAAGGAAACGGAGTGGTTATGTGACTTTCCCAAGGTCATACAGCTAGTAAATGTAGGAGGCAGAATTCAATCTCAGATCTTCCCGTCTTCAGATTCCATACTCTATCCAGAAGACCACCTCGCTGCCTGCATTAGGTTCAGAGTCAATAGGAAGGATTTTTGTATGGCTTGATATAAGGAGAAATTTCTGACCATTCAGAGCTACACCAAAGGGGAATGGATCGTCTCAGGAGGGAGTGAGTTTCCCCCCAACCGGAAGTCATGAAGCCGACATTACATAATCACTTTGGGGGCAGTTGTTGAAGCAATTCGTGGGCAGGCACGGGATGGACGGGATGGTGTCTGAGGTCCCTCCAACTGTGAGACACTGGGAATTTGATCCCCCTAGTTTTCCAGAGGCAGAGCCTCTAACTACCCATGCTAGCCAACTTCCTGATGGACTCCTGGAGCTCCAAATTCCACCTGAGATAGAGAAGGAGAGTCCAAGCAGCCCCTCTGAAGGAACTCACCCCATTCCAGTGAAGGGAAGGCTGGGAAAGGCTCCCAGAAAGACCCACCATACTTTTGCCCAGTCTGGCAACAGCTTCAAGTAATCGAGGGTGCGCCTTCCCATTCAAGGGAAATGAAAACCATAAGTAGAAATGTGCTGTGGATTCTTTTTTCCTTCCGAACCCATGGCTCTGATTCCGTTTTCCCAAACCACAATTATTTTCATCGACGCTGTGTTTGGTCATCTAAATTTGTAAAAATGTGCTGCCTGTCAGCTAAAATTTCTGCAAGCCTTCAGGTCTGGGGCGAGTGACCAGTCATGTGAAAAAGGATCTCATCCACGGCAATGACCTCACTGATACTGGAGAAGGAGGGAAGGCTCTAGCTGGAGGCCTGGGTCCCACCCTTGGTGATTTACTTATGGCACGATGAGAGGTTAAACACAGCTACCTCAGATCCAAGAGAAAGGGAGGGGAGGTGGCCAAACATCCCATCCCACTGAGAGCCCACCCACTGAGCCAACAGGCTCTTAGTTTCATACAAGAAAAGACAACTGGTCCAGGTTCAGGGATGCTACAGCCAACCCCCGTCAGTCTGTGACCCTCCTCTTCTCCTGTGTCACCAACAGAGGAATTCATCCCTCACTCCAACGCTTTCAGTGGCCCCCTACCGCCAACAGGCTAAAATCTCATTTCCTCACCCTGGCACCTCAAGTCCTCCAAAATCGGACCCCTTACTCACCACTCCGCCTGGTCCATTCTCCACTCCAGCCAAAGTGAACCACTAGACTATTCCCCAAAGTTTTGTCTGGCCTCCATGAATTAACCCAAGCCAGCCCCCAAGCCAAGAATGTACCTTGCATCTGCTGCCTCTTCAGAGCCCATCTCTTCCTTCCATCAAAGGTGACACATAATCCAGGGCGCATTCCTAGATCTTGGTGGTTAAAAACACTCCCTCCTCCTCCTCACAAATTCCTAGAATTTTTTTTTTTCTGTATCTCTACTTCAATCCTAGCACTCATTAAATTGCATTTTACTTAACTCTACATAAGCCTGGAGTCTGGAAGACTCATCTTTGTGAGTTCAAATCCAGTCTCAGATACTTGCCAGCTGTGTGAGTCTGAATAAGTCTCATAACCCAGTTTGCCTCAGTTTACTCATCTGTAAAATGAGCTGGATAAGGAAATGGCAAACACCTCCAGGGTTTTTGCCAAGAAAACCCTGAATTGGGTCACAAAGACTCGGACATGATGAGACAACAACAAATATGTCATACCCTGCCCCTCTCTCACTCCTTACTAGTAGAATGTAATTTCCCCCAAAGGTGAGCATTATGTGGTTTTAAAAAACCATTATATCCCCAAGTGTTTAAGAAATTTTTAACTCAACTGTATGGACTTACCACTTCAATCCAAATGTGTTCAGTATAGTGACTAGAGCACCGGACTTGAAGTCAGGAGGTCCTGAGCTCAAGTCACCTTAGCTACTAGCTGTGTCATGCTGAATAAATCCCTTAACCAGTCATTCTGTGCCTTAGTTTCCTAACATGCAAAATGGGAGTGAGGGGTAAGGTTGAGATGTGACAGCCTCAAAAATCCCGCTAAGCTCTGACTCTATGACCTTGAGAGTACCCTTCAAAACTTCCCGAGCTTTGTCTCCCACTTTCATCTCCCATAAGCTCTCTCTGAGAGCAGATACAATGCTGGGCAATGATAACATGCACCTTATCCTGCGCTCACATGATTCTGATTTCTCCTGCTTAGTCTCTATATTTTGAAAGCTTTTCACTCCATGCAACATGGACATGCCAAGTATTTAGGTCTGCTATAGATGTCTATTTAAAATGACCCTCCTAAGCTTTTACGGATCAACGTGTCTTGGGCAATTGGCAATGCTCTATATTCCAGCAGAGTTTCCTGCCTAAATCCTCCAGGATATTTTGATTTTTTTTTCAAGTTTAAGGACTTGTGACCTATCAGTCCAAGCATTTTATTTACTTGCATATCTTTCTAAATCAATTTACCCATGTTGCTTGCACCCTTTCCATTCTGCCCCTCAAAAGTAGCCTCTTTGCAGGCAGGGACTGATTTATCTCCAAGAGGGCAGGGACTGTTCCCAGGACCTAGCAAAAAGTTGACTAGCACACAATAGGTGTGCACACATAATAAATGCTTGTTCATTTTGCACATCAATGTGGTTAAGGTAGATCACAAAAAAAAATAGCAGAAGAAAATAAAAACAAAATGGAACAAAATCATTAAAGATGAAAAAAAAATGAGGTTCAGATTGGGAAATGCTTTAGCATCTGGAGCTAGAGAGGCCCAATGCTTGTTGACTAAATGCCTGCTGGACCAGGATCCAAAGAGTCAAAAGCCAACTTCTGAAATTGGGTTTTCTCTCCCCCTGTAGCCCTTGCAGCTCCAGGACCAATGCACAGAGGGGAGAGTACAGAAATCTTACTTAAAGTCGATGACCCCAAAGCCTTATCCTGGTGAACTTTCTGAAAATGAAGTCGAACCTGCAGTGGAATCGGGATGTGAGCTTTATCCTTCTATACTCAGAATGATAAATCTAGACTTAATAAATCTTTAAGCAAAACTTCTTATCTTTCTATAATTGGAATCGAATTAAAGGAAATTAAAACAATTATGGTAAAAGCTCAATTCTGTTCTAAGTGGTGACTATATTTAGGACTATAAGGCAAATGACGAACATTCGAAAAAGGCTAAGACTAGATTACACTTCCCAATGTAAAAAAAAAAAAAAACCAAGCAAGGGTTTAAAGTGCTACAGACACAGAACATCTCTCATTTATCGGCTGCTACTGCACAACCACTTTGGAAGGGGCCGACCTACGGTGATGAAATTCAGAACACCTGTAATTTGTGGTTCATTCTGACCATACAGTCAATATGTAAGGGAAATTTCAACCCACAAACACCTGACGGTTCATTTTTCTTAGAAACTGGAAATCCATCTGCTGAGGGGACAAGATAAAGTCTTCAATCACTGATGTACAGTAGAAAGGGATGTTAGATATGAGCTTAAGCAAAATTGCCCTCGCTGTGACTTCAAAACACGACTCTGCCTTTAAAACACGGTTTAAGCCATGCCATGATGCCCAAGCGGCCCAGGCAACAGTAACCCTCTCCCACCTCCACTGTTCTTTCTCTCCTGAGTCCACCCACACATTCTATGTGGCATAATAATTATGTGTAGACATGAATTATCCCACTCTGGAGGACAACATGGATTGGGTTAAGGATTGGCAGCTGTGAGCTTACACTGGTAACTCAACACTTTCTCTGCATTGTTTATCTCAAGTATATCTTGGAAGCAATGTGATGTTCCACACTCTGGATGTACCTAGCAGAAGGCACTACAGTAGGTGCTTAATAAAGTACCTTAATAACAATACTGTTGTTGTGTACTTGTTTCAATGGTATCCAACTCTTCATAAACCCAAAATATTTTTTTCTAAAAAACCCTTTTATTTAATAACAAAGTATTATTAACAATAATATACCCTTAATAATAAGGTTTTTAAAAATGAATTAGTCTGCAGTTATTACTGTTTTTTCTAAACCAAAATATTTGAGTCACTATCTCAACACACTCAACCACCAAAAAATTCTTTGGAAAGCTCCCCTTGGGTGTTTTCAAGGAGCCAAGGAAGTATTCCTCAGACGTGGATACAACCAGAGAGGAGATAGTCCCAAAACTGCATTCTTGAGGGAGAGGTGTGACATTAATAGCCAATCAAGTTCTTCTGCAGTTTGCCCCCAGAGAGCAAGTCTTCAGCAAAGTCTGGAGTAGGAACCCGGAGGCTGCTGCCAGCCCAGCATGGAATGCAGTGAGGTGGCTGCCTGGGATGGGGGAGATCTCAGAGCCAGGTTGACCTGACCTGACCTGACCAGGCTGGGTAGCCAGAGGCATTAAATTATTTGGGCATAAGAAATTTAGGTCAGCCTCAGAGAACTGTTGCTTTATATTAACAACTCAAAGAGAGGCATTCTGGGGTAGTGGATAAACGGCAGTTTTGAAGGTCAGACTAACCTGGGTAAAGAGTCCTGCCCTCAAAGTGTTTGCTAGCTGCATGACTCTGGGTGAAACCAGCAAACTGCATGGTGCCCGAGGGCACTCTCTAAGACTATAGTTAGGGACAAGTTGTTGATCTGTATCAAGAGAGGGAGTTTGTACAAACTGATAAAATCACAGGTATTTTAAAGAAATTTATTTTCAATGGACTGCCTTTTCTCCTATTCTAACAAGGACTGAGTGAATTATCTGCTCCTTCATTCACTGAGTAAACAATTACCGAGTAATAAATTACTATACCAGACACTAGGGGGATATGGACAAGTTCAAGGCCTATCTTTGTCTTTCAAAAACTTAGGATGCAGGGGCAGCTAGATGGTGCAGTGAGTACAGCATCAGCACTGGAGTCAGGAGGACCCGAGTACAAATGTGAACTCAGACACTTGACACACTTACTAGCTGTGTGACCTTGGGCAAGTCACTTAACCCCAACTGCCTTGCCTTCCCCCCTCCAAAAAAAAAAAAGCAGGATATAATTGAGACAAAAAAGGCACCATATTTGGCACCAGAACTCAGGTTTAAATCCTAGCTCAGCTGCTAACTACTTGTTAAACCATCATATTATTAAAACACAATAATATTATTTTCAGTAATAATAATATCTGCCCTTTATTTAGCAGCTTATAGTTTGCAAAGGTCTTTACATATACCATCCCACCTGATAATCACAACAATCCTGTGAGGTAGGCAGCACTCTGAGTAGACCCATCACTGTGCTTCAGTTACATACACTGAGGCTGGGAGAGTTTGGATCTGGGACATGACCACCAGGCTGGTTAAGTCTGAGAGACAGAATTCAAGTCTGGGTCTCTCATGGAGCCAAGGCCTAGCTCTTTTCACTAAACTGCTCTGCTTCTCAGGGCTTTCGCCATCTGTAAAATACTGGACTGAAGGAGCCCCAAGGTCCCTTCCACTGATGACATTCAATGGTCTGATGTAGTTTTGTTGGAATTTTGAAAAACTACCATAACCAGTTGAGAACCAGCTGAGCACTTTTAATGCCTACTACGTTCCATGATGAGGAACTTCAGCATGGGCCTACCAGCTGATCTCCATAGGCCTCAGTTTCCCTCTGAGGTGCTATGGTCCATTATGTTCCATTAATATTGGAATTTGGAAGTTTTCTTTCAAAAACTAGAGCATGAACTAAAATAAAGGAGAACAATTCTGTCTGAAATGGTACCATTAAGGGGCCACTTGAGGTAGAGGAAAGTGAAAAAGATGGAATGGAATGATTAAATGGAAGATTAGGAAGGTCAAAGTCATTCATAACCTACGCTACAGCCCTGGACAAGGCATCTCACCAACCCACTGATCAACATTAATGAAGGCCTACTGTGTGCGCAGGCCCTAGAGGCTCTGGTTTTATATAAGGTCCTCAGGGGCAATTACCAAGTCATAGCTGTCCTTGTATTTCTGCCAGGGCATCACACACAGTAAACACTTAATAAATGTTTATGGAAGTGGATAAATTATATGACCTCTAAAGACTCTCTTGGCTCTAAACTCTATAAATCTTCAATTCTAATTTCATGGTGTCGGTGATCCTGACGGCAGTCACTGGGCACACACAGGTGGAGCAGGACAGGTGGGGTGTCTTTACAAGCATAACAGGATGGCCTTGTCACTTTTTTAAAAGTGTATTTTATAAATGAATCTGGACCATGGCCCTTTTCATATTCCATTTTCCCAGTTCCCTTTTTAGTCATCTGCAGCTGTCACTGTGTCAAAATAGCCATACAGAAATAGAGATTTCCAGATTGTTCAAGGTCCCTGGTGGCCTCCATGGCAGCTGCACCAGAGTTAGGCCTACTAAAATTGGTCAATGCAAAACATATTATTTAACTTTAATTTATTTTCTAAAAACTTCCTTTTGTAGTTTTCATGTTGAGTGGTTTCATCAAAATAATTCAGGATCCAATAAAAATTCCCAGATAATATTTACAAGGAGGGGCAGGAGCAGGGACTTGGTCTCAGACCAGATGGCATAGACTACCCCACTGACATCCCAGCAGATGTAATCACAGAAGAGGACAGATAACAGAGATCAAGAGGTATGATAATGAAGTCTAAAGAAGAGATTCCCCCAGCCCCTACTATCTTATCCTTGGAAGTGTGAGAAAATGTGCTTAGTGGAACTAGGACAGTGGGAGAGGGAGAGACAAAAGTAGAGGGAGAGGGAGAAGGACAGGGAGAGGGACAGGGAGAGGGGGAGGCGGAGGTGTGGGGGAGAGAGGTGGAGGAAGAAGAGAGGTAGAGGAAGAAGGAAAAAGGTAGAGAGGGGGAGTCAAGGGTGGAGCGGAAAGAGGATGAAGAGGGAGACAGAGAATTGGTGTAAGAAACACGAACGTGACATCTGGCAGCAGAGAAGAGAGCCAGCCATGGAATGTTAAGAAGAGAAAGGAGATCAAGGCCCTTTGGGAAATGTGAAGAGTCATCTTGGCCACACATATTTCCAGCATTCATACGTCAGTAACCAGTATAACACGCTTGCTCTTCCCACTGACGTTGTATTTATGGGACAGTACACCTCAGGTTTACAGGTTCAGTGATGCAAAGCTATTACTCACAGTATGCCATCTTACTTAAAAAACAAAAACAACTTTGCTCTGGGCTAATTGTGCCTACTACTACTGCTATTGTTACTGTTACGATTTGGGGACAAGTGAGTCATAGTTTTGGAAGGGCAGATACATAGAATACCCTTGAAACTGGGTTAGATCCTAGAGACCATACTACAAACTTCAACAATGAGTCCAAGCTCGGACGGCAGGCAGACTCAGAAAGGCTCTACACAAGCATCCATTTAAAAGAACTGCCATCTAGTTCTTAGACTGCCAAGTCTATTTCTCTTTTTAAAAATTAGTTGAGGTCACAGGGAGGAAATGGTATTGCCTTTAAAAAAAAAGCTGCCTCATATTCTTTGTGACCACAACAACCCAATATGGGATGAAACTTTTAACTTACAGGAAAAAATAGAGTTTTATAGGTTGAAAAAGTGAGATCATTACTCTATAGAACAAGGGACTTGTCACCAGCTTAGGATGTGAAGAAGTGAAACGAAGTTTTCTGGAGCCCCCAGGCTGCTGAAATGTGCTGGGGAGGTTAAGCAAACATTCCCCCAGTGAACACGATGTGACCTGGAATTCGATATGGTCAATCTCAGCCAAGATCAAACACATCCATTAGATGCCGTTGACCAAGAAAATTGAGAGGACTTGCTGAGAATGAATTTCCAATTGCAGCAAGTTTTTTTTTAAAGAATGTTAAATCTAATTATTAGAAAATACATTTGCTAGAGTTTGGGCTTTCCAGAGTTAACAATACAAAGAAACTTTGATCAACTTGGTGAAGCATCTCCCACCTCTCCAGCTCTACCTGGCTGCATCTTATGTGGCCAAGATGCTCCCCTTTTCCCTTGCAGAAACAAGGGCATCAATCATGCCAGCCCCACATGGAGACCCTGCTGTACTTGGTCCCACAGAGCAGTATTGAATTTCCCCAAAATCTCCACTTCGACCTAAACACTTTCTCATGTCCTTCACATGGGAATTTCACAGCCCCTAAGGCTCAGCTGCCCCTTGCCAATTACAGAGGAAGAAGAGTCTAGAGTAGGTGGGTGGGTTGATGGCAGAAACAAGAAAATCTCTAAGCCAGGGGTGCAGAGGAAGAACACAAGCCATCGAGGAAATGTCTTTGATTCAAAACACACTACTGTTTCACCTAACTGCTCACAACATAAGAAATTATTTTTGTAAAAGCTAAGCCAACCAAAGTTGCTGATACCGGCTTTACAAAATGCTAAATACAAAGAGTTTCTTTAACAGCTACATGGCGTGTGTGTGTGTGTGTGTGTGTGTGTGCATGTGTGTGTGTTTGTGTGTGTATAAAAATTTTCTAGAGGGCCTTGATTTTAATGGCTTCCCACACATGACTGGATTTCGAGATCTGCAAAGAATATCTGGAGAAATCATCCTCCCATTAGCACCTGCAAAGGAATCTTGGGGCAAGGGGGTGGCGGGGGCCAGGGGCAGAGACAGGATGGGGAAGCCCTTAGAACCCTGCTGGGCAGCACTTTACCTCTACTGAGACAGGTTTCTCCATCACACCTAGTGTTAGCATAGAAAAAGCTGTTTCTCAATAACTTTAGGACTTTACTTACAATGAACAATGTTAGGCCTGCGAGGATAAGGGCCGCCTCCTTTCTATCTCTGCATCCCCAGCATCCAACAGAGGACACTTAATAAAAGTTGGCTGAATCAAAAAATGAGGACACCCACGGACTTTAAATTCAAGAAGTTAAAAAAATACAAATTAAATTTAAAACAGATTAAATGTTCTTAGATTTGCAGAATAAGGGGGTCTAAGAATTAGAGCCGCCTTTAAGTACAGAAAGCAGCAGCCTTGGGAGGAGATGGAGGTCTACTAGTAAGGATGAATGGCCACTTGTGGACACTGTAGGTTATGTGTAGGGTTTGAACTACACAGGTAGGGATGGAGATCCCTTCCAACTCTGCAGTTCTACATGTGTATGAAGAACAGGGAACTAAGGAAAGGCTGGGACAAACTTGGCTCAACCACCATTTGCAGAGAGGTTGCTTTGAAACAAAAATAATTTTCCTTAGAATCAGCTTCCTCAAAACTATGGTGATCATGGAATCAGGCTAGCACCCTAAGCCCTAAGAGGCAGAGATAAAGCTGTAAAGATTAGAAAACAGAACCCAAATGCTCTGAAATCTACAATGAAGTCATGGACTTAACTAAAGAAAATTAGCTAAATGCATTGGCCCATTATGACTTTCAAAAACAATGGTCTAAGATACTTAGCCAATATTGAAATAGACATTTCCAGTGAATAGAACTGCTCTCATTTAATAGAGGTCAACTCATCTTGCCATAATACAAGTTAGCTGAATTATATATTAACCACCAATTAGTTACTGAAAGGAGCATATCAGAACTACTTCCCTCCAGGCCTAGGATATGGCCATGTATTAAGATTATACTTGGAATGAATGGGGGGCGGGGGGCAGAGAAGAGGAGGGGGTTTGAACTGGTGAAAAAGAAGAGGGAGCAGAAAATGGGGCAACCCTTCTCATGTCCTGAATTCACAAGATTGGCCACCAAGCTCTGTTCCAATTCTCGATCTGAAGCCATGATATAATCTCTCTTTTCTCTGTTCCTTCCTCTGTTCCCACTGTTACCATCCTAGTCACATCGCACCTGGAATACTGCTTCTTGGAATACTACTCTAATTTGTTCCTGTAATCTGTGCCCATGGAGGGCTAACTCTTATTGAAAAAAATCATATCCCTAATATTGAAGTGACAATGAATAAACATTGGGGAACAGAACAAATGAATTCCTGATGGACTAAAGCCACTTGTATTAGTAAAGTCTATTATGTACATGGAGATTTTTAAAATAAAAAAGATTTAAAAAGGGAGGTGACAGTGCATTGTCACGTACACCCACCGGCTGACATTTTTGCCAAATGCCATCATCACCAAGCATTTCCTGGTTTTCCCTGTGCTGGTGAGCAGAATGTGTCTGAAGGCTTCAGGAAGTCTACAGGTGTTCACTCCCTTTTGGGCATTCCCCTATGCCCAGAGAGTCCAGCAACGCATTCTTCCCTCATCCTCCTCCCCTCCTCCCTTAAATTATTGGCTGTTTTAGAGTTAGAGATCATTGGTTTTGTAACCTCCAAACCCCCAGGGTTTGTCCCCAGCAGGGGACAGTGAACAGTTCACACTCAGTGGCTCATGCGGATTTACAAGTCCATGACATTGACACTGAGTGTGCCAACCTAGCAGGAGGCCAGCACACATGCTTCTCAAAAAAAGATTTTAATAAATTTATTTTTCTTTTTACATGTTAATTCTCCCATGAGACTGGGAACTTGGGATGAGTTTTACCATAAAGTTCTAGGGTCAAGCATTTGGTTTAACTCATAGTTATGGAGTTTAGTTACATTATTTGCTGTAATAGAGGGAGCTTGGACCAGTGGTTAGAGAAAAGGTTGGGCTTCGGGTCAAGAACACTGGGTTCACCTTTGGGAGCCAAGATGGCGGAGTAAGAAAGAATACTGGGGGGCTCCCAGTGAACCTTAGGCAGCCCCCCAGAATTAGAGTATCACGGATTGAGGGCCCAGAGGGCCTCAGAGGCCACTTTGTCCAATACCCTCATTTTACCGAGGAAGAAAGTGATACTCCAGGAAGTTATATGACTTGCCCAAGGTGGCATGTGTCAGACCACACTGCAGTTTGGAAAGATTAACTTTTCTTCAAAGACAGAAACTAGATCTTAATCAAGCTGATTGGAATAGTGACTTATCACGATGACCTTAAACAAGTCTGAAGCTGTCTGGACTTCTGCAAAAAAAGCCTATGTGGGTTTCTAGATCACCATTTCCCAAATACTAAGCTGAAGAATAGCCCTAGGGTGCAAATCTTGCCAAAACTAAGAAGGGCTATCTGTTGATATGCTGAAGCAAATAAAGCACTCCAATGAGATCCCAGCTCTTCCAAATACTGGCTCCTCCTTCCCCAATCCTTTCCCTCTTTTCTAGCCCCTATACTTGCTTCCCACCTAACTGAGCTACCAAGCTCGCCTACCATGCAGAAAGCCTCCAGGATGGCTCACTGGCCTACAATCCAATGTGAGTCAGGAAACACCTGTAAGGTCCCTCCTAGCTCTAGAAGTCTATGACACATTTTTGACCTGGTTAAAAAGGAAAAAAAGAAAAAGAAACCAGGAATCCAGAGTAGTCGAACTGGGACTGAAAAGCTCACATAAGACCATACCACAGGACCTCGGGCTAACATGTAGGAAATAGAGGCAGTGACAGCATCATGGGAACATGATACAGTAAGTTGGGTTGGCTTTGCCTCAACAGATTCTCCTAATGTAGTTCAAGAGAGGGAGGAGGAGGCAACTCCTTCTACTATGACCGGAGTGGAAAGCAAAGCCATATTCCCACCCCACCCCCTCAACAAGACTGGGGCTGCAGGATTCAGATCGTTTAGTCTGATTTTTCTAGCAGATGCCTGCTTGCACCCCAGAAGTTCATACTGGCTGATAAGAAATTTTCCATGTGGCCCAAGGTCTCCCTGAGCTGGCTGGGTCTCTGTCTGTCCTCTCCTCGCCCCGCCAGGGCTTTGTCTCAAAAGGAGACAAGAATGGGGGTAACCAACCCATTCCTAAGTCTCAAGTCTGGTTTCCTTCTCACTGTGCTGGTGGTTCAGGCGGCCTCTCTGGCCCTCCCCCCTACACTGAGCTGCTCTGTTCAGCTCTGGTTCTGGGAGGCCACGTCAGCAGGAAGCAGAGCTGGCTGCCAGGTCACATTCAGGACTGTCTGGGGAAGCCAGCAGGCAGCCCGGGCAAGGCAGGACAGAGTCTGTTTCTTCAGTTTCTCCCCAAAGTGAAGGAAGCTGAGAGACTGGGGAGAAAAAAAAGAGTCTGGGATCTGCTCTTTGAGCACACAGCACACGCTTTGGGGCTCCACAGCAGGATTTAAAATGTCCATATTCCCAGATGTTCCCCAAATATTTCCAGTTCCATCACGGTTAGTTTCCCTCAGACCCCTTCCAAACCCTCCCCCCGCTCCGTCCCTTTCTTTTCTTAGAAGACTCACTGTAATGCATCCAAATTCCTATTTGGAAATGTCTGCTCCAAGCCAAATCAAACTTCATGGTGGTGTTCCCATCCCAGGATGCTTTGCACCTATACCAATAGCACCACCAGCCTCTAGTGGAGATCAGCCTCATAAGGCTGGATCTCACCAGGATATAAAGCTGTCCCCTAGAGCCTAGTACAGCCCTCATTGCCTAGATCACCTGGAGTACCAGGTACTAGTAGGGGAAAAGCCAAGCCAGCATCCTCTGAAAGGATCCAAACTCCAAAGATCACAGAGAATCTGACTTGGAGGGACCCCTGAATACCAACAAGTAGTCATCCTGTCTTCACTTGAAGACCTCCAGGGATGGGGAGCTCACTACCTTGCAAGAGAAGCTTCTCTTACTTCAAGGCTTAATTTGTCTCTTTTCAATGTTCACCCGATCATAATCCTACCATTTGGAGCCAAGAAGAGTAAGCCTAAGCATTCTCCTGGTCCCTCCCCCAAATACTTCTTTTTTCCAAAGGTTCCTTCAATTGTCTGGTTCAACAGAATGCAAGCACTGACTCATTTTTATCTGCAAAGGCCCAAAACCTAACACAGCGTCAAACTGTGTACACAGGGGGTACTTAATAAATGCGGAGCAGTGACACTGTGGAATCAGAGAATTCATATTCTCTGACTTTGACACAATCTGTAATGACCACGGGCAAGTCACCATCTCTCTATCTATGGGATAGATCTGAGACCATAGATTCCACACACCTCACTTCACAGATAACAGGAAGCCTAAGTGATTTGCCCAGAGTCACACAGCTACTAAATGTCTGGGACAGGATACGATCTGGACTTTCCCTGACCACTCTACCCACAATACCATCCTGTTAAGAAATGAATCTCCTCATCTAGGCATCTTGCCTCATTAGGCAAGGGGGCTGGTCTAAATGGCTCCAGCTCTAGACCACTGATTTTGCTATGATAACGTACTGAATCTCATCCTCATACAGCATGACCTTGAAGCCTGTCGCCATCTTGGTTCACCACACCAGAAAACAAAGTCAAAGTAGATGCCTTACCAATGGCTGCTCATAGTAACCCTCTAAAAAAATACTGAAAAGCATATTAGGGAAATAATAAAGCACAGTCACCGGGAATTTTGACAATGGGCATTGCTAACAGGTTTGACATGGCTAATGCAGGATATACTAAAATACTCTGGAAAGTCCCCAAAATGCTACTTTGTTTCCATACTGGCAAATATGGCACTAATGTGCTAGGGTTTACTTTTTCCTTATTGAAAATAACCATCCTCTAAAGTGTGGCTCTAATCCACACCAGAGATTTCTATCATTCTACATGTTATTTTATTTTTTAAAGACACCAGTATGTTACTTCCAATAGGATGGAATGTTCCCATCAATAATTCAGGTTTCACTGGCCATTATTTATACTTCAGACTTATGATAAGCCCTATAATTTTCAAAAAACCAAAAATGCTAGGAAACTAAAATTATTCTTTGAGAGAAAGGGTCCTCAAAAAAAATTCTCCCTAAAAAAAAAAATGTTTAAAGAATCCAATCATAGCAGCACTGTACCCATCTGGAACAAATCTGATTTAGTTATTAAGCACAGAGAATATGCAGAAATAAAGGATGATATCCATCCAAAGGTAATGTATCTCTTGGTTAACACTGGAGGCAAAAAAGAAGGGGAAAAAGCCACGACAGGCAGAAGAGGTGGGGGCAAGTGGAGAAAGCTCAGTATTTTCCATGTAAAGTTGGAAGCAAATGATAAGACAGCCAAAGGGAGGCTCTATTTTTCCTATAGAATTCTTCAATCCCTGCCACGTAGATGTCCAGAGAGCCAACATCCCTGAGGTTTACAGAAAGCTAAGGAGAAGGAACCATCAAGGGCTTACAGCAAATAAAACCCATACAGGTGACAGTGGGCAGCCACGGGTGGTGGCTTTGTTGGCCAGAAAGGACACTTGGAAACAAAAGAGCATTTGGAGATTTAACGTAGCAGAGAGAGTTGGGTCAGAAGTGAAGGGCTATTAAAGATCCTCCAGCCCGGATGTATTGACTCTGGGATCAGGTCTCCAAGGCAGACTGAGGAGAAACAATATCTGGCAAATAAAGAAATACATGATAATCTTTTGAAGCCCTGGAGGAAAGGTCAATGCACTGATAGCTATTAATCCCTAAGGATGACAGGAGCAGGCCAAAGAGGGAGGGATTTGGCCCCTAATCTTAAAAAACCAAGAAATCAAGGTAGAATTTAAACAAACATGGCAGATCCAGAACCAGCCCAGGTCCCACTTGAACGGACACAATGGGGGAAGTCACTATAGCCAAAGAAGCCAGAGAATGCCACCAAGCCACTATCAGGAGAGGTAAGTGCCTACCTCTTCCATAAGGAAATGTCACTTTCTTTCTCTCCAAAGACAAGAATGCACCCATGAGATGGAACATTGTGTAGGCATAACCCTCACTCAAGCCATTGTCCTCTGTGGGGGACCAGGAGGTAACCCCCAGTTCTGAAAGGCTGAAAAAGCAAAAGAAGGCCCTCTCTAGCTGGGAAGACTCTGTGATAGAATGTTTCGCCTGCCTAATTCAGCCACCCCCAAAGTGATATACCCCAAAGACCTTGGTCATTTTCCCTGCATATCAAAGTCTAGCGTCTCCCATAGGGCCTCCAGATACAAGGGTTCTTACCCTGGAATCTTTGAAATTTTTTCAGAAAATACTTCAATGACTATATTTCAGTTTAGGTGGTTTCCTTTGTAACCCTATTCATTTAAAAGCTTCTTTGCAGAAAGGTTCCATGGGCTTTGCCAGCCTGCCAAAGGGGCCCACCACACAGAAAAGGTGAAGAATTTCTGAAGAAAATACAACCCTGTCTTGGAGGTTTAGCATTGAAAGCCTTTTCGGATCTACTTCCAGCTTGTTATATGTTCCTCCTCTCCTCACAATGTAAATTCTGACTAGCATGGCCCACCTCCAAGAGGGCACTCCCATCTCCCATCTCCTCTGTTCCTCCATTCTTGGAATGCCCTTCTTCCTCCCATTAGCCTCTAAGAAACCCTGGCCTCCTTGAACTCTGCTTCAGCTCATAGGGTCACAGAGCAAGGGCCAGAAGTGACTTCAGAGGGTCTTCCTGCCGAACCTCCCACATTTCATAGATGAAGAAAATGACTTTAAGTAGCTTGTGTAAGGTCATATAGGGAAAGCTTCAGACCATGTCCTATGACTCATGGAATGAGTTCTCTTTCCCCTATATCAGACTAGCCAAGCTTTCCTGTAAGGCCTTTTCTGATGCCAGCAGTGCCTAGAGCCTTCTCTCTCTCTCTCTCTCTCTCTCTCTCTCTCTCTCTCTCTCTCTCTCTCTCTCTCTCTCTCTCTCTCACACACACACACACACACAGCCCTTCACATTTACATGCTCCACTAGAACTTAGGCTCCCTGGGGGCAAGAGGAGTTTCATTTCTGTTTCTAGATCCTCCCATCACTGAGCAGAGTGCCTAACCTTGGAAAAACCACTCTCTGGTCTTCCCTCACGTGTCAGATGTGAGGGCTGGTCTGGAGATCCTAGGATTCTGTGAAAGTGAGGAAGTCAGACAGGACACCTAATGGAGGTTCGGGTGCCAAGGTCATGATTTCAAGCCCTGCTTTGGATCCTTGCTGGCTGTGGGATGTTGGGCAATCTACTCAACCTTTATCAGGCTCGGTGTCCTCATCTGTGAAAGGGGGATAATAATAGCCCCACTCACCATGGAGGGTGGGCTGTGTGTGTGTGTGTGTGTGTGTGTGTGTGTGTGTGGTCACCCCTTCAGTGATGCACTGTGAATTTATGCCTACATTGACTCACATAACAGCGCACTGGACTTTGAGATAGGAACAATTAAGTGTGAGTCCTGCTGGATGGCCTGGGACCAATCCCTTAGCCCCTCTCAGCCCCAGCTTGCTCATCTGTGAAATGCAGATGATAATATCACCAACCTCAGAGAGTTGTCCTGAGGATGAAATGAGATAATACAGAGAAGCTCTTAGTAAACCTTAAAGCCCTATATCAGTGTGAACTAGAATTATGCCATCTCTTGTTGTTCAGTTGTTTTTCTTGTTGCTCAGTGGTTTTTCAGCTGTATCCCGATCCTATTTGGAGTTTTCTTGGCTTAAAGATACTAGAGCTATTTGCCACTTCCTCCTTCAGTTCATTTTAGAGAATGAAGAAGCTGAGGAAAATAGGATGAAGCGACTTGCCCAGGGTCACACAGCTAGTAAGTGTCTGAGGCCACATTTGAACTCGGGAAGATAAGTCTTCTTAGCTTCAGGCCTGGCGCCTCTATCCACTGTACCACCTAGCCACCCTTAATTATGATATAGTAGTTCCTTAGAAATGCTTGTTGGATGGATGAACGAATACACAAGTGAGTGAATGAATAAATGAAAAGATAGCTACAAGATGGCAGCCTCTTTTGGCTGCAGCTTCTCTCAAAGACCACCTCCTGAGTTAAGACGGGCTTACCATCTACTCGGGAGTGGGACCTCATACCCACCAATCACAGCTCCTCAAAGCACTAAAGTGCACACGCGCCCAAACAAAATAATCATGAAGTAGCCTTGTTGTTCAGTGATTTGGACAGCAGGCCTCTGCATACTCTCCTTCCCACCCCACCCCCTTTTTAGGAATAAAGTCAGGAATAACATGCTACTGAAATCACTGGAGGAAATACATGTACATTAATTGTCAGCATCTTGGATAGTAACTAAACAATTCTACATTACAAAGATATCGCTTTCCAGCAGAAAATGCTAAATAATTAAGATCTAGCTGGAGATAGGCCCACACTCCAACCCTCTTAAATGAGGGTCAGGCCTTCCCCACAAAGATATAAGCAGCCAAGGGCTCCAGAGGGACCAGAAAGTAAAAGAAATTTGGAAGCAAGTGGAAAGCTGACTTAAGAACTCTGATCAATGGAATGGGCAATGCACGGTACCTACTGACTGAGAGAGGCCAGGGTCTCCAGGTGGAGAAGAAGACATATTCTTTGGACATGGATAACAAAGGATTCTGGTTTTGTTTTTTCCCTCTACAAATTTGTCAGTCATTGGTTAAGCACTTACAATAGGCCAAGCATTGTGCTAACCCTTGTCATGAAGATTTTGCCTTTTTTTTTCCTTCGATGGGGAGTGTTGAAAAAGAGAGAAAATACATTTTTGTTTATTGAAAAAAAAAATTTAAGTGACAAACTAGTCATGTGTGGTAGGGAAGGGGGAAGTGCTATTCTTGTAAAAGGAAAAACGGAAGAAATTCAAAAGTACTCCCAATTCTGCACTAGATGGGAGAGAATGGGAGAGTAATCTAAAGTCCTTGTAAATCAACAAAGTGGCACACTGTCATGGGCCACTGGAAGGGTGGAAGATTAAAGGATATAGTATCAGAGTAACAATGCAGGTTTGAAATACATTTTAAACAGGTGAGATTGGTTCCTCTAGGTGGGTCCTTCCTGTTGGGCCACTTCCACCCTCTCATAAATACATTGCCCAGAGCAACATCTCAGTGCTTTGACACTGATACCAAAGGGCCTCATGTTCTTCAAAGGTGATTTTCATCATTAATTGCTTGCCTCCTGCTGCCTGGGCAGGGAGGGCCTAGCCTGGGGTAGAAGGCACCTGTTGTTCCGGCCTCTCTCTCAGGAAATGACCAGTCAGTGGCCAA
Organism: Trichosurus vulpecula; assembly: GCF_011100635.1. Lineage (NCBI taxonomy): Eukaryota > Metazoa > Chordata > Mammalia > Diprotodontia > Phalangeridae > Trichosurus > Trichosurus vulpecula. The sequence goes on along the minus strand of NC_050576.1, from coordinate 246,345,298 downwards.
GGACAGCCCAACAGGAGTTATAAAGGGAAGGGTGTCTGACCGGTTCACCATGAGAGCCTACAGAACCCAGACAAAACCTGACCTTCTTTCCAGGGTCTCCTGGGAAATGTCTAGAGGCAGATGGCTTTTGTTCAGTGATATAACACTAATTTTTTTTTTTTTTAAACAGAGGCCCAGTAAGGCAGAAAAATCCTTGGGCACGCAGTCTGGATTTCAGCAACAACTCTGTGAGACCTTGAATATATCATTCAGATTTACCACGCCTCTTGTTTCCTTACTCAACAAGTAACTACTATGTATCAGCCACAGTGTTAGGCACAGCGCAACAACAGGGAAACCATTCTGTCCTCAGAGAGCTTGTATTTGGTACACATAAGTACAGACAAAAATACATTCATGGAAAGGTGGCAGGAGAGGCGCTGGTGGCTAGGAAGGAACAGGAGGTGGCATCTGAGTCAAGTTTCGAAGAAATGAAGGGGCAGGATGGTCCAGCAGATTGAGAGCCAGAAAGATCACGGTTCAAGTCCACGCCTCGCCACACTGGTGATTTGACCCTGGGTGCTTGGGTCAACTGTCTAAGACCACATTATTAGAAGTTCCCTATGCCAGTGAAATCACAGGCCGGGTGCCAATCCCTCTGAAAGGAAATAGTAAATAAGTACCTACTGTATGTAAGGTACTGGGCCAAGTCACTGGGGACCAAAAAACACAGTGAAAATCATCCTGCCCCCACCTTCCTTCAAAACTTCCAGTCCCTCCTTCACCTGAGTGCCTTCCCTCAGAGCTTCTCTCCTACTTATCCTGTCCATATCTTATTGGTTTTGGCAATTGGGGTTAAGTGACTTGCCCAGGGTCACACAGCTAGTAAGCATCTGAAGTAGGATTTGAACTCAGGTCCTCCTTATTCCAGGGCCAGCGCTCTATCCACTGCCCCATCCAACTGCCCTGTTTACCTGATGTATCTTCTTGAGGACAGGGGCTGTCTTCTGCCTTTCTTTGAATTATCCCCAGGGATCAGCACAGTGCCTGGTACATAGTAGGTGTTTAACATCTACCTGTTGATGACTTTAACTCAGGGAGACTGCATTATACCTGCTCCACACAACAGCTACAGAACTAAGTTGCAAAGTTATTTCAAACGAGGACTTTGGGCTGAAGAAGGTCCCTTCCAGGTCCGACAAGAGTGTTTGGCAAATCTTAGTGGGCTGAGACTTTTTGGACACCCTGCAGAGGTCTGGCACAAAAGTACATTCATGCTTTTCTCCTCAAAAAGGGCTCAACTCAACAGCTCCTCCAGGATTTCAGGTATCCTCAGGGAGAGGGGCTGGGAAGGGGAGGGGTATGTCCATCTTTTCCTCTGTTCATTCCCTGTGGTTTTCTGATTCTACACCCCTGGCTCCCCCAGAATCTCAGAGCCCAGCCTGCTCTCAGCTCCTCAGCCATTCTGAGTTACTTCTCCCTCCCCCAAGTTTCAGGCCAAAAACCTTCTCGGTCTTTTGATACCATACCCAGTTATGACAACTTCAAGGCCTCACCTACTTCTGCCCTGCCTCCCCTCACCCCATACACATACATATATACATACATGCACCCCCTCTTTCTCTGCTATCATTTTTTCTTCCACTTAGAATTTATGAAAATGACTCTCATTGACCATAACACACAGTATTCTTCTCTACCAACAGAAGAACACTATAGCATGCCCACACTGCCTGCAGCACCCACAAAGCAGGATGGCATTCATTACCTGTGCAACCCTGAACAAGTCTCAACTATTCTGAGCTTGATTTCCTACCTAGCTAAAATGTGGGGCTTAGACAGAGCTCTGGACTCTGGCATATGGAAGAGAGGAGTTCAAATCCTACCTCTGATACAAGCCAGCTGCGTGACCCTGAACAAGACACACTCCCTGACTCAGTTTCCTCATCTGTAAAATATAACTATCAGCATCCAACTCATAGGTTTGTTTTCCTGATTGAATGAAACATGAGAAGCACAAAGACTAAAATACTACATAAATGTTACCTGTTATTATCATAATTATTAGCTGACCCCTATGGTCGCTTGCCGTTCTAAATCCATGATTCTGTGAGCTGAAAGGGACATTTTCAATTTGCAGACGTTATTACAAGCAATGCCTTCAAAATCTTTTCTAACCCTCCTTATTAAGCCTTGAAATATCTCTAGGATGTGCAAAGCAATTATATTTATTCTCATTACATAAGAAGGGAGGCACAGAGAAGTGAAATTAATTTAATATGATGAGGTGCTGAGTGGGAGATCCAAATATTAAAAGATTAAATGATAGGCATTTGTTGAAAATGTCCTGCGGCTTCTTGGCCTGTTCTCAAATGATGGACAAGGGGAAAAGATGAACCAAATTGTGGCCAGAAAGCAGAAACAGAAAAAGAAAAATTGCAAAAAGGAAGGAGGAAAATTTATCTTCATGCTTATGATCAAAGCATCAGATTGCATAATTTGTTTGGACGTTATGTGCACTGGATTTCAAGTCAGAGACTTTGTAGCTGGGTGACAATGGGAAAGTAGCTGAGCCTCTCAGACCTTCCTCATCTGTAAAATATGAGGTGGTTACAAAAGGTGCCACATTCCTATACAGCTTGGGCCCCTCCACCCCTGGTACTAGCAATCCATCTTCCCTTCACCAATATATCTCTTCCCTCACTTATTGATCTCACCTACATTTTTAATCACCCTCTAATCATTTGTATATATATATCTGTCTTTTAATACTACTAGACTCTAAGCTGTTTGGGGGCAGGGATGATGCCCTTTTCCAATTCTTAACCTTCAGCACCTCTGCCATTAAATAGCCCAAAGTGACCACTGGATAAATAGGCATTAAGCTGAAACAACTTTTAAAAACAAGTCTTCTCCTTGGTCAGGTAAGGTGCTAGATTCAATTAAAAACATGATCTACCCAAGGGAGTTAAGAGATCAAACCGGAATAGAGGCAGACAACAAATATAAAATGGCACAGATCTGCCAGTGTTTTTACATTGAACTATTCTCGATGCTGATGAGAATCCAACCGTCTCAATGAGACTCCACTTCCTTAGGATACAAAGGGCCATAAGAAGAAACAGAAATGGCCCTTTGGGGTGCAACATCGACCAAAGAGACTTAACAGAAATCTGTATAAGAAGAGGGAAAAATCCTAAAAACAACCACAACAACCACTCAAGGATCAACAAGGAAGGTCATTCACAGAGAAGAAGGCTCCAAAAGACTGGGAAAGCTCATAGACACACTTTCTATTCCCCCCCCCCAAAAAGGGGGTGTGCGGTGGTAACTAAAAATATTAGCAACTCCTAGACTCACATACCTATTTTTCCTTCGTTAAAATGTCGATGAGAGTGGTCTCTGTGTGCATTGAGGATTATCCTTCATGAAAGGGAAAAAAAAAAAAAGAAGAAGAAAACAGCCAAGAAGGGAACAGCCAAGCTTTCACATGGATTTTTTTCCAGAGCAAACCACATCTTCGCAGTCACACTGACTGCAAAGTGTAGAGAATATAAGATCCCTCTGTGTCCACTGAGGGATGGTTTTCTTAATGCGATTGACTACGCAGAACAAAGTGTCACTTGAAAGGCCCTTCTCAAACCAGCTTTCTCCCTTTCATAGAAAACGTCCGAAAATTCTATGAGCAATCTGACAGGCAAGAGGAAGGGATGTCCTATGTAAAGGGGCATTAAACATCCTCATTTCACAATTAATGGAAGGAGCTGAGACCCTGGAGTCAAACTTCTTTTGCTGACTCCCTGGGACAAATGCCTTTTCTTCTCTGGGCCTCAGTTTCTTCATCTGTTCAACAAAGGGGCTGGACTAATTGACTTCTGAAGACCCACTCAGTCTAGACCTTGTGACTCTATAAAGTAAAACGCAGCTAAGCCAGGATTGCAACCCAGATATTCTTGTTCCCAATCCTGTGTTCTGTCCGTTCACCACAATGAAGCATCATCCAGCAGTCTGCCTTTTCACATGCTCTGCTCACCAACAGCCTGCTAGCTTCTTCTCCAAAGGTGACTTTCTATGTCTTGTGTCTGAGCCTTCTGCACCTGGAAGTTCTAGACCCCCACAAGTGTCCTCATGCTCCTCCAAATCTTGTCTGACCCATTAGATTGGGAGTTCCTCAAGGGCAGGACCTGTCTTTTACATTCCTTGTATAGCCAGCATTTAGTATTGCCTGGCAAATAGTACACATTTAATAAATACTTATGGACTGACTGAGCCCACTCAGTAGTGTGCGCTCTCTCGCTCTCTCTCTCTCTCTCTCTCCCCTGCCTCAAACTTCCAGGTGTTTCTGGGTGCGTGACTTTTACTACAATAGTACAATGGAAGTTCCCCAAAGGCAAGAGATAATTTAACTTCTATACTGGTATCTCTAGCACAATACCTAGCTCTAATTTTTAGGAAGTTTTTCCTGATTTCAAACCCACATTCATTTCCTGGCAACTTCTACCCATGATTCTTTATTGTACCCTCTAGGGACAAGTAATAGAACCCTAATTCTTTTTCATATGACAGCTCCCCTCCACAGTCTCTCCCCAACACTTCCCCTGTCTTCATCTAACACCCTACCCCAGCCTCCAATCCACTCACAATGATGGTCATCTTCTACAGGTTGCCACACTGCTTGCCTATATTTCCTCTAAAACATGGCACCCAGGAGTGAATAGAATAAGTCAGATGATTCCCGGCTAAGTCAGAGTACAATGGGATGGCTATGTACTAACTAGAAGTAAAAACCAAAACAAAACCTGCCCACAAGAAGCTGACACTCTCTCTGGGGAAACATGTTCATATAGGCATATATAAAATAAAATGATAATCCAGAAGCCAGAGAAAGGGCTCTGGTGTGCTGGGGAGAACGTGTCTGGGGTCTCGGAACAAAGCCATGAAGGAGGATCCATCAGGAGGAGAAGGAATGAAAGCTTTGGAGGCTTCACTGATGGAGAGAGTGCCCACAACTGTGAAACTATGGAACCATCTAAAGATCATAATGGAGGACATCTTAACAGCTAACAAGTTAGACTACGTTATATAATTAAGCAGTTAGGTAGTGGCACAGTGGAGAGAGCCCAGAGGACTTAAGTTCCAATTCTGCCTTAGATATGGATTAGCTGGGTGACTCTGGGCAAAGTACTTTCTCTCTGTGCATCAGTGTTTACCTATCTCAAATGGGCACAATAATAGGACCTCCTTTACAGCATTGCTGTGAGAATCACATAAGATAGCATACGGAAAGTGCTTTGGGAACCTTGACATATTATGTAGACGCTAATTGTTTACTGTTGTTATTGTTATTATTATTATTATAATTCATAATGTATATATAATATATAATAAAATAATTATCATTCTTTTATTATTACCTACTTCGCAGGATTCTTGGGAGATCACAGAGGAAAGCATATGGAAAGTACTTTATAAACTGAAAATATTCTGAAAATGCTCATTGTTCACTGTTATTATTGCTGTGGGAGGATCGCAAATCTCTGCAAAACTTAAAAGCGTTATATACTTGTTAGTTGTTTATTGTTGCTGTTGTTATTGGTAAGTAGTATTTTTCATAATCTCCATGATAACAGCAAACTTCTACCCCCATCCCATGTGCCTTAAGTAAGAAAATGACTACTTGGTAAGTCACTTCTTCCTCTGGGCCTCAGTTTTCCTCACCTGTAAAATGAGGGGCAAGACTTGATGGCCTCCAATGTCCTTTCTGGCTCTGAATTTATGATCACAATTATCTGGGACTGCCCTTTAATATATTTCCAGGCTTTATTCTCTTTCAAGGAACTGAAAGTGAAAAACAACCCAATCCAGCTGCCCAGACCTGCTGTCCCAATGAGGCACACCCTCCCCTACCCTTCACTTGGTTACTAGAGCTGCTCTTCTCAGTCTTGGTCACCTGAATGTTTTTTAGAAAACAGGAACCGGTTTCCTTTTAAGATGCTTCTTCTTCATTTTCCAATTGAGTTTTGTGGGTATGTAAAGCAGAAATTGGGCAAGACGGAACCAAGACATAAAAGTCAACATGCCAGAAAAAGAAATACGTGTAGGAATGCAGGTAAGAGGAAACAGGAACATTGTTGGTATTTCTGAATTATTGGAAAAGTGAAGATCTGCAACATTTAAAGAAACATGAGCAGCCAGATCTTGCTTTCAAAAGTGACGTTTTAAATGTTGTTTCAGACATAATGAGCAAAAGTGTCCAGGAGTTGAATTCAAACCCAAGAGCAACTGTTCTCTATATTTCTTATATTACCTTAAAAACACTTTGAACTGACTAAAATAGGAGGAAAAACAAAGAAAATATCTCTCCCCACCCCAACAAGGGTGCCAGAAATGCACAAATTAATGGCCAAGGAGTCCCTGTGGTCAACAGCATCCCCAAGTTTACCTCTGTGCTCTCCTGAAGAGAAAAATGGCCATAGGAACACCATAGAACAATAACAGGTATCCCCCAGAAAGCAGGGGACAGGGTGGCAGGTGGAAGAAATGAAGAAGGGGAAAAGAGCAGAGAGCATGCCCCTGGGGAATGGAGGATTCATCCAATGGGCCCGGGACAAGGAAGAATAAGACAAAAGACTAGGAAAGGAGAAATGACTCTAAGAAGGTGAGACTTAAAACATGGTGGCCAGACATGGGTTTCCTTGACTCCTGAAAGCAGAGGTTGCCTAATTCTTTGTACGTGTATTTCCAGCTATGTGCAACCATGTGCCCAGTGCCTGGCCATGTGGTACAGTAGGTGCTCACCCATGTTTGTTTACTGATTAGTCAACTGACTACTAGATTTTTATTTTCCTTCAATAGGGTTAAAGCTTGGAATAAACAGGCAATTGACAGACCTTTGAAAGGAAGGAGACAACAACAGGCCTCAAATATGGAATTTGGGGGGCATAAAACTGATTTTCAGGTATATGTACATATTGACTACCACCTTGGTCTTAACCTTATATAACCCTATAACACAAGATGCATTCAACATGAAGCATCTCCAGAATGATGTGGGAAAGGTACACATTCTCCTCCCTTTAATCCCTGCCAACCTCAAGGGCAGGGACTATTTCATTTTGGTCTTTGTATTCCCAGCTCTGCCATGATGATGGGCACACAGAAGGGGCTATATTACCTTGTCCATCTCCTACCTTAGAAACAGCTCAATCCTGAGACTTCCTCCCCCAATCAGTGAGCCCCTAACCATGCCCACCACTGCATAAGCTGTCCAGGCCATGCTCACTTCATTCATGGCTAGACTCCTCACTTTCAAACTCGTTATTGACGGATTTGCAAACCCAACCTCAAGCTTTCCAGCTCTCCTCTAGGGATGGTCATAAGCCTTAAGAGAATGAACTATTTGGGTTTCACTTTACTTGTATTTATATCTCTTAAATAAAAATATCTCTCATATCCCAATTTCCAGTTGAGTTTTGCTTGGTACATAGTGTACAGTTAATAAATGTATTATCTATCTTAATAAATGCTTGTTGACTAATTAGATCAGTTCCTTTGGAGGGAGGCAATATAGCATGGCAATGTAGCAGTCAGAGGAAGCACCTGAGTTAAAAATCCCACCTTTTATACTTGCTGCCTGTGTGACCTTGGACAAGTTGTTATTCTTAAATCTCCTTGGATCTTACTTAGTTTCCTCATGTGTAAGAGAGGGGAGCTGGATTATTCAACCTTCTTGTAGACTGTGGCCCAATCTAACTGATCCATTCAAATGTTGAGCTCCAACATTTTACTGGACTAGGTCATCCCAAGCTTTCTGCTGGCTAGTGCTAAATCTTTACCAGTCACCTTGGAGGCAGGGCGGAGCGGGGAGTAGGGAATACACAAGCTGGCTGGGATTTCCCCCAGTGGCCAAACTGAACATCTGAATGTTATAGCACAGCAAGAACAGAATGGCTGGGACAAGTGTTAAGTATCATAAACCTAGAACTACTTTCAATCTATTTGTATTTATTCACTTTCTATGCTTTTTTTACGTACACTTCTTATCTCTCCCATCAGAATGTAAGCTGACTACAAGAAGGCACTGTTTCATTCTCTATGCTTCTTCAGCACTTAAAATAGTGCCAGGTACACAGTAGGTATTTAATAACTGTCTGCTGATTGATCTCTACATTACAGTTAAGATGTCTGCACAATTTTAAAATATCTTCCGCTCACCTGGCTGCAAGCTGCAAGAACCCCTGTGCCTATATTCAACAAGCATTTATAAAGTACTTAGCACATGCTACACATTGGACATTCAAAGAAAAAACTGGAAACAGCCCCTATGCACAAAGAGCTTAAATTCTAAGGAGGAAGACAAGGAAAAATTGTGTGTGTATACACACACACATAGACATAGATACAAGTATGTATGTGCATATAAATGCTCAGTGTACATATGTATACACACTTTCAGTGAATAAATACAAATATACAATGCCAGGTAGTTTGGGAGGCAGGGCAGTAGCAGGTGCAAAGTCACTGTGGAGTAGCAGAATAGATAAGATATCAGGGACCAACTGGGCCAGACACGGTATCTCATCCCCGAGACAATCTGAACGAGGACCTGGCTAGCCATCAAACAAGCCCCGATGGCTTGAAGAATGTCATTTTTGGGCAGGTCTGTGTGTTGACAGCAAAGCACCTAAAATCCCAAGAGATCAATAGAAAATGCTTTTCATTAATGTAATAAGGCCCACTTTACACAAGCAAAATTAAATCCAGCTGCAGGCTCATCACGTGGGCCCCCGGAAATGAGAGCTTTCCACTGGCCAAGGGGGTTGGACACATTGAACAATGACAGTTTCATTTCCATATCTCCCGAATGTTTTTATTTTTTTTTTAAAAATCTATTGGTTCAATTCAGCCTCATTAGACTTCATGTACAATAACAGGGCACCCTTTGCTGGATTTCTCTGTTGTTAAAACAAGAAGGAGTCCCATTTAAATACAACACTTTTAGTCAAGTCACGAAACATGCAGGTGCTGGGGGTGCAAAGCTGAAATATGATTAAGCATCAGTTTGCAAAACAGAGCTATGAGATCATTTATTTCCCATCTAAAGAAGTGAGCAAAGCCAAGGCATGGGTCTTTCAACACGAGTCTTCTGAAAGAGGCCTGATGTTCTCCTCTGGTTTATCACCACTCTCTCTTAGCTCCTAATTCTAAACACTGGAAATGAAGACCCTGCCCTCAGAATAAAGATTCTTAGCAAGAATGTCTCTTTCTAAACTATTTATTTAACACAGAGGCTTGTAACCTCTGTGGTGCCATGGAACCCCTCTGGCCAAGTCTGGCAAAGTCTATGGACTCCTCGGAAAAGCAAAAAAAACAAAATACAAGGAATTAACAAGGGAAACCAATTATATAAAAATATAGTTATCAAAATACTTTTTAAAAAGTTCATACCTCTCCCCTCTTCCCCATTAATAAGCTCTAGTCTAAAAAATAAAATTTAAGAACTTAAATAGAAAGGAAAAAAATAATATGTCTATGGGGTCTGGAGGCTGAATCAGACAGATCAGTTGGGGGGTGGGGGAGGTATTGCCACATCCTTTGAATAGTGTTATTCGCAGACCTGAAAACCTCAGTGTGTTAATCATAGACTAGTACTGCACTAATGGAGGAAACAGATACAGAACTGAAAGGCAAAGACAGCCCCAAATGGGAAAGTTTAACATTACATGAGACTTAAGTATCAAGGAGGTAGCAAAGGAGGGTTTTCTCATAGCCTCTAGGTCCCAACTCCATCACCACCACACGTGCTTGCAGTTATTAGGTTCAATGAGAGGTTTTAAACCACTTAACACAAAATCAATTCCCAAGGAAGTCACAAGAATGAAAACCAACTCCACAGAGACGTCAAGATCAGGCGACAAACGTTAGCATCAATTACACATTTCCGACTCCCGCTGAGCCTCCAGGGTTACTCCATGCTCCCCAGACACCCCTGTAATGATGACCCAGGACTTTTATATCTCTAGTTTTCCCAAAAAGGGAGAGGCATCATGGTTAATGGGTATACATATAATGTATGCATATAATTTATGTGCATATGTATGCGTATATGTATGGATAATTTGTGCATATACATATAAGTACTGCATTGTGTTGTGTGTTTGTATAATGTGTTATACATGTGTATACTACATGTATTATATATGTCTGTGTATAATTTATATATACATAATGCATACGCATATATGTGTGTATAGATGTGTTGTACATGTGTATATATAACATAGAATAATAATGCACACCATAAGCATATAGTGTGTATATATGTGCATGTGTGTGCATGTGTATAATATATTAATATATAGTGTGCATACATGTGCATACATCTAGGTATGATTTATTTGTGTGGTGTATGAATATATACACGTGTGTCCACATGTATACATAGGTGTGTGTGTATAATTTATATACTATGTGTGATGCGTGTATGTGTATAATATATATACACAAAGCATGTGCATGTGTGTATGTATATGTGTATAATGCATATACAAATATATATCTATAATGAATGTATATAATGTATATGTGTATATATATAAAATATATATTGAAAATAGATGATGTGAGCATGTGTACATACACACATACATACACATATGTATTTCTAAAATAAGACTAGATTGAAGGCCATGCCCAGAGGCTGAGGATACAATTTAATTCAATTTGACAAGCTTGCTTTATTAAGCACCCCGTATGGGCCAGGCCTCATATTCAGTGTATGTTACATATAGGGACAATGCTAGGCACTAAGGGGACAAAGAGAAGGAGGAAACCAGCCCTTGTTCTCAAGCTCACACAGCTAAGAAGTGATTCTGAGGGGTTAGGAAGGTGAAGAGCATTAACAGCTGGAGAGATCAGGACAGGCTTCCTGAGGCGACATGACATCCAAGCTGTGCTTTCAAGGGAGCTCAGGACTCTATGAAGCTACAGTAACCAACAATGATCCCCGCCCTCAGGGAGGGGGAGAATGCAATACAATGTGTATAGAGATAAGCAAACACACAAGTCACATATTAGCCATCTCAGGAAGATGAGAACACCAGCATCTGAGGAGATCCAGGAGTCAAACCACAAGGAGTCTTGGAGGGAGTTAGAGATGACAGGGAGCGGCGATGGGGAAGGGAGAGCATTCCAGGCATGGAATTGTGCAAATGAATGGGGCAGGGAAGTAGAGTTGTGAAACAGCCTGTCCAATCTGGTTGGAACATAGAGTGTATCAAGTATATGCAATAAGGCTGGAAATCTAAGTTGGAAGTAGATGGCCAAGGGCACTGAAGGCCAGGCTGAGGAGCTGGTACTTTATCCTACAGGTAAGAGGGAGCCACGGATGGTGTGTGAGCAGGGAACAGGGCAGTGACTGTCACAACTGTGCATTTGGATCTGATATGCAAGATTTGGAGGAAGAAAGAAGAAGGGAGGGCATTCAAGCAGTGGGAACAGCACAGAGATTGCACTGAAGGGAAGACAGGAAAGAATCTGTTCTCAGACAAAGATGTACCAGCTCACACCTGAGCTGAAGTACCCAGTAGGCTTCCCCATTTGAACAGTAGGTATTTTCTAGACGCTCAGACAAGCCCTGAGGACGCCAAGCTCTCGCCTAGGATGGTGCACGTAACAGCCCATCTCAAAAGTAGAAGAGCCACTGTGACCTTTCCACGGCCCTGTGCAATGCTATGATTCATGTTTCATGGAAAATATTGAGAAATATTCCACTAGAAATCCAACTGCTTCCCCAGCAGAGTGTCAGCTTCCTGTTTTTTCTTTTCTTCATTATCACCCATGACGTTCCCAGCAAAACAGTAGTTCTGTTCCTTCAGGAGGGCTGAGTCTCTTAGATACCCAGTCCCCCGTCCCCTTCAGGTTCTGTCACAGAGGACAGAATGATGATAAGCTGCCAACAAACAACTTTAAACAACTGAGAAGCAAAGGATGAGCTTATCTATATAGAAACTAAGTTTCTGAATTTTCTACTACTGTGTTACTGGGCACTTCTGGCTGCCCTGCATTAATTCCCCAGTGAAAACATTCTAATCATGAAAAAACTCGAAGTTGAAGAAAATCCAAGTTGTTTCAATGTAAAAAGATAAAATTAGGAGGTCCAGTGGATAGAGCACTGGGTCTGAAGTCAAGAAGACCTGAGTTTAAATCCTGCCTAGTTGTGTGACCCTGAGCAAGTCTGTCTCAGTTGTTTCATCTATAAGATGAAAATAATAATACCTCCCTCGCAGGGATATTATGGGAATAAAATGATGTTTGCCAAGGTCTCTGCAAACCTAAAAGCACTATATGAATACAAGTTGTTATGAATAAACTGTTTTATCTCAAGATCACAGGATCACAAATCTGGAGCTGGAAAAGACCTTAGAGGTCATGTAATCTAACTCTTTCATTTTACAAAGGGAGAAACCAAGGGCCTGGGAAGGTGGATGACTTTGCCCAAGGTCATGCAGAAAGTAGGAGTCAGAGCTGAGTCCATAGCCATCCCTTCAGTCAAGGCTGATTTGACTTACAATGCCTGTTTCCAGGCTATACCCAAGAACGAACACACACACACACACACACACACACGGCAACACAGCCAAAGTAATGGAAAAAGAGCATAATTTACAGTCCAAGGACCTGAGGCCAAATCCCAATTCTGCCATCTATGACCTGTCGTGACCTTGGGCTAACCACTCACCTCTAAAATAGGAGAGCTGGACCAACCAACCTCCAGGTTCCTTCCATCTGTAACTGCTAAGATGCTACATATTCCAAGGCTTCGATGCATAAGCCAAGGCCCTGCAGCCCACCAGGCGCTCCATAAATGCTTCTTGCTCGATTGTAAACAATACCTCCCATCTCATGCCCTAACATTAACATCACAAGGTATAAAATCTCCTGGTGGGCATCTCACCAGTCACGGCATCTTAGGATGCTCTTCAAAATCCATCTGGTCCAACCTCCCCATTTTATAGACAAGGAGACTGAGGCACTGAGGAGCTAAGTGTTTGGGACTAGCTTTTTATGAAAGCCTCTATTACACACATAAAGTTTTGGGAGCAGAGATTATATTTTGCTAACTACTTCCTGAAGGGGGATCCTTGTGGCTCCATTTTCAAACAATCAATGTATTGGAGAGGCCAAGATAAAAGCAAAATATTTTAGATGAGAAGAAACTCAATTGCTTATTTCTGGAACTGAAAAGCAGTCAAGCGTTCATTTTAATCCACTTCTATCAGTACTGGGGTTGGTTTCTTTTCTTTTTTGGAGGGGGAGGGAGTAGGGGTCTGGGTTTTTTAAACAACTGACTTATACCGGGATTTTCTTTCTCTCTTAACCCATACCACCAAACAAGGGGATGGCATTTTCAGAGCCCAAAAGCTGTAGTACAGCATGATCATTGGTGGCAATTTGCATAATGGATGCTATTTTGCATATTAACTAGCTCTCACTAGCAACCAGGAGTTTCTTCATATTATTTATCAATAAAGAGCAAGTTTTTTCTTTTAAAAAGAAATCTGCTCTTCATTAATATGTGTGAGACATGGATTAATATGTGTGAGACACACATGGTCAATTATAAAAACACTCGAAATTGTCAGGGAAATATACTCGGGCAAAAACAACCTATCTGACTTATCTATATGCTATGTCCCTACTATGTGGCTTAGCAGATAGAGCACTAGACCTAGAGTCAGGGAAACCTGAGTTCAAATCCTGCCTCAGACACTAACTTAAACAAGTCACTTAATCTCTCTCAGACTCGAGTTTCTTCAGCTGTAAAATAGGGATAATAATAAAAGCCAGGGCTATTGTGAGTTTAAAATGAGATGATATTTATAAAGTGCTTAAAGCATTACATGCTATTATTATTATCATTATTATTAGATCAAAGCGACACCCTGTGTGGTACCATGATTCCTCAAAAGTCCACCAGAATGAAAGCGTAATGGGAGTGCATTTTTAAAAAAGTCACCTCAGATAGTACAGATTGATCAGTCCGCAGAGAAAAAAAAACAGACAACTAAAATCTACCACTTTTTTCCTTTTCTCCCCACCATCTTTTGTGTCCCTTGTAAGTACTTTCTTTTTTAATCCAATACAAGGCAGCAGTAGGCACCGCAATTCTTTCAGATGATACAGGTGTGGGAAAAAAAATCAATCATTCCTATTGAGTTGATTTTGAGAAACTGAAGGACAATTCCCCAAGTTTACTTCTTTATTTATGTAACGTTGGGATCACACCAAGGTGTTAAAACACATAGCCGAAGGTCTGGTTTCAATCCAATCAATAACCTCCCATCGATCCAGCCCATAGGCCAAATTTATAATTTACAATAATCCGGATCACTGCCAAAGATTCAAATGCTCCCCACTCCTCCCTGAACAGTAGCCTTTAGAAACTAGCTCCCTCTATGACCAGATGAATCTAATTAATTTTACTCTGTAGCAATCAACATGACGTGAGAAGCTCTGGTTCATTTCCCAGAACATGACAATGCTGAAGAAGAGAAATTAAGACTACCAATCCTCCCAGAAAGGTATGAAGGCCCCAAGCCTGAGAATATTAAGGAAGAATTTTTTTTTATTTTTCATCACTGTGATGGCCCTTGGGAAACTGACACGTGTGTTGATCACTTATAAAACCACTACATTTTTAAATAATACCCGCACCACCACTGTCTTCCCTAGACTCTGCGAAATTCCCTGATCCAAGAGGCAGTTCCACACTCTGTCCAGTCACAATAATCCTCCAAACATTTCTAAAGATGCCCCAAGCTCCAAGTCACACAATTCAAATGGAGCCTCCTACCTCGAGGTTGCAAATTGTGGTTCCATCAAGGCACTGAGGACCTTGACAGTAGGAAACCAAGAAAATCCAAGATACACATTTTGGTTTCTGAAAAAGCAAAGGAAGACCCAAGGAAAACCCCCACTTCCTTAAAGCAATAAACTGGGGGACAAGTATTGGTTGGAAAGTTGACGCAAAATGTCCTTACCTTGAATGCACTGAAGAGTTCCATCCTCAGCCCTGATGGTAAAACTTTCTCCCGGATTGACTTGAACTAGAATGACCTGTCAAAATAAAACATTAATTTCAATTTCATACTAGAAACAGCTGGTATTTTTTTATTTCAACCATTTTATTACCTTGATTTATACACCAGACAGAGGTCCAAAAAAAAAAAAAAAAAAAAAACCAACCCAACAACCCAGGATCTTAAATACAGGGCATTCCTAAAGTCTGGACACATAGGCAAAAATGCATACTTTCAAGAAATGAAATGAATGAAATTTTCAACAACATTTTATTTAATTTAAATATTAACAAATAACATCTTCAATATGATTTCCATCATTTGTGATGCAAAGGTTGATGCGCTTTGCAAGATCCATGTGAACTCGATGCAGTAACTCCATATTGCCATCAATTTTCCTATGTGTCCAGACTTTAGGGGCACCCTATAATCACAAAGGCTGGGGCACCACTGGAGTTTTAGAACTAGGGCTGAACCCAAAAAGGCCCCAGCAATGGATGGTGTTGAATTGGAACTGGGCTAAATGTAGTCTCCAATACCACCTTCAAAGTATGTAACCAAAGGTGCAAAAGACTGAGTGAGGTCTCTTCTCTGGATAAAGCAAAGATGCTCCCCTCTTCAACTTAGGGGGAAATGTCCAAAACACAGAAATCTACATCATACTGCTGCTTATTAAGAAGAAACACTCAGCATGAATCAGGAGCCTAATAATGATGGATATCATTCCAAGAATGCATGCTGTGAGTCTGGTTTACGTTCTTGAGCAGCTGGGTGGCCCAGTGGGTAGAGCACTGGGCCTGGAGTCAGGAAGACCTGAATTCAAATCCTGCTTCAGATACTTACTGGCTGTGTGACCCTGGGCAAGTCTCTTAACCCTGTTTGCCTCAGTTTCCTCATCCATAAAATGGGGGGTGATAATAGCACCTACCCTCCCCACCTCCTCACCAGGTTGTTGTGAGGACCAAATGAGGGCCGAATGAGATAATAATTGTTACGAGCTTAGCACATAGTAGGTGATGTACAAATGTTCATTCCCTCTGCTCCTTGTAGAAGACAGAGCCCTGTTCACAGAGTCAAGCAGCCCTGGGTTTGAATCCAATCTGTGACGTCTCTTATCTGTGTGATACTAGGCAAGTCCCTCAAATCTCAGCTTCCTCGTAAAATAAGGGAAAAAAAACAACACTACCTCACAGGATTGCTGAGAAGCATCAAACAAACTAACACACCTAAAGTGCTTTGCAAACCTTAAAGTCCCAGGTAATATCAAGTCTTATTATTACATCAAGATAACAATCAGCATTTTCAACTTTACAAAGTACTTTATAAATGTTATCCTCATTTGATCCTCGGAAACTCGCTGTGAAGTCAGGGCAGACAATGAAACTGGGGCTGAGAGAGGTTAGGGTCTCCCGACTAGGAAATGGATTCAAATTCATGTCTTCCTGGAAGATGCCTACATCCTCTTACGGCACACTTTTGGAAGAAACCCCTCCCCTTCTCCCTTACCTACTATACATTGTTGCAACCCCTTAGATTGTAAACTCCTTGAAGACAGGGACTGGCTTGCTTGTGTTAGTGTTGCCAGGACTTAATGTAGTGTCTGACATAAGGTAAGTACTTAATAAATGTTCTATCTACCTACAGAGATTCTTTCTCTCTCTCTCTGTCTCTGTCTCTCTCTCTATCTCTCTCTCTATATCTCTCTCTCTCTCTCTCATATTTAAGTATCATCTATCTTTTACCTATACCAATCTATTCATCTATCCATCACTTAACTATTAACATATATCTATAGATATAAATGTATTTGTGCATGTGTGTGTATATATATGTATATCTTTGTCTAGATGTATATAGCAATATGACAAACTCCCCATGCAAGCCCATACTAAATACTCAAATTCTCAGACCTATTTTCTAAACATCTGTGTTAGCCACATGACTTAAACATATTTCCACGGCTTAATTTCACTCGACTCAGAGATGGAACTTTGGGAAGGCAGGCCATGCCAATCCCACATACATGAAATATATTTAATTTCCCCTTTTGAAAGTCAGAACTTTCATTCAAATACAAAAAGAAAAAGAAAGGAGGCTGCTTTATATTTGAGTGTAAATTGAAAGTGATCATTCAAACTATAAAGCCATAGTTTCAGGAATAATCATGTTTGAGTTGGCATCCAATTAAAGCAATTATCACGTGATTCTGTACATTACACTAATTAGGCAGAAGCCTGCTGCCTCATATAAAGTTTGAAAATACAAGTCGCATATAATTAAAAATTATAAATGCTAACAGTTATTTCCAGCTTATAGGCCTTCAAGAAATATTGATGAGAGCTAATTTCACTCAGAACTCCATGTCTATAATAAATGGTTCCAAGGAAAACAAAGAGAAAAATCATTCTTCCATCTTTAACTCTTTGACAAACATTAGGGAAATCACTTTCTTTCCCTTCTCTGAATCATTCACAACATCGACTTATCGATGTTATCGATCCAACCTGGACTGATAACAATGAAAATGACAAATCTTTTTCCTCTCTCAGGGGTTGGGGAAGGGAGCACCAGGAATGGGGTCCTTTAGGAGAAGCCCAAGGCTTCCCGGGGGTCCCTCTGGGTCTGACTCTCCCAGCAAGCTAAGTTATTCTTCCTAGACTATGTGAAGCAGTCACAAAA
The DNA here is from genome assembly GCF_011100635.1 of Trichosurus vulpecula. NCBI lineage: Eukaryota > Metazoa > Chordata > Mammalia > Diprotodontia > Phalangeridae > Trichosurus > Trichosurus vulpecula. Next base: position 246,327,560 of record NC_050576.1, on the reverse strand, counting down.
TCATGGGTTTAAGTTTTCAGCCTCGTGAATGACAGATGGCAAGAAGAACAGGGTGAAAGAGTACCAGCTCTGGAATAGGGGGCCTCAGTTTCTAACCCACCTTAGAGACTCACAAGCTGTATGACCCTGGGCAATTCACCCTCTGTGCCTTGTTTCTTCATCTCCAAACCGAGGGAGGCTGGAGTTAATCAATCAATCGTGTGGTCAGTAAACATTTCTAGAGGGCCTACTATGTGCCAGGCACCATGCTAAATTCTGGGGATAGACAAAGAAGCAAAAGACAGATCCTGCCCTCAAGGAGCTTACAATCTGTCCAGATATCAGGGCCACAAGTTCAAATTCTGGCTCCGCTTCATCTCCCATCCAGTGCTAGATTTATGATTCCAGGGTCCAATGATGTACAGGACCTCCCTCCACTGAGTCACTTCCCACCCTGGCCCCCCGTTTCCCTCTTCTGTAAAATGAAGAGAAGACAGTATAGACCACCTACAAGATGGCAAATTTTCCAGCTCTAAATGTGCATCCTCTGAATTACAAAGATGCATTAACCCAATAGCATTATCCATGCCTTCATGAATCCCTTTGGCCCTTGCTATCCACAGCATTCTGGTGGGCTTTTGTCCTGAAGCTTGCTGTCTCCCACCGAAGCATTTTTCCCCAGCAGACCATAGGCAGCTATTCCCTTAGCAATTGCTCACAACAGGTTCCACATTCCAAGACCCATCCAGCGAGGCATGGAGCCCTCCAGCATCACCAAGATGGACCACATTTCTCCAAGGAGGGGAAAGGTCTGGGGGAGAAAAGCTTTCAACCCAGCATCTCACACCACCCTTGCCTGGGAGCCACAAGTTCCTATAACATTCACGCTGTTGAGTTGCCTGGGCAACCACACTGTAATCTATCAAGGAACCTGGCAAGCCCCTGCATCCTAATATTCAATCTTTCTTAACCAATAATAGAGAAATGCCTCATTATCCCAGAAAGAACAATCCTTTGGCTCTGGCACCAGTACAACACACAAGGAAGGTAGTTTAGCATCAAGGGGGGCACAGCCTCTGTCATTTAAATTCTTGAGGATTAAAAAGTAAAAATAAAAATAAAAACCACCACACATCAGTCAGATGACCCACACTTCCCTAACAACAGGCACCAATGAGCCAGCAGTATGACCTGGAACACAAAGCCTGAGAGGTCGATGAGATGGAGGCTAGAACACCAGGAGCAGCTAACCTTTCCCCATCTACAAGACTATTCTTGGGTTAAAAGCAAATAATTATAAATTCTCTTCTATAGCAGACGTGGAACAAATACAGCATCTCTGTACTGGCCTCATCACGACTGCCCATTCCTATTATCTTCTTTTTCCAAACTGTCAACAGTAACCTGCAGGCTGTTCTAAAGAATGAATGAATGAATGAATGAATAAGTGAATGAATGAATGAATAAATGAAAAAGCACTTTAAATGATTATCATGCATTAAACACTAGGGAAATAAATAAAAGCAAGCAAGACAGCCCCCCTTACCCTCAAAGACCATATATAGAACCTCTAATAGAGGTTCTTCATCAGGGGGTCCACAGACTACAGACAGATTTTAGGAGGGTCTGTGAACCACACTGAGAAAAAAAAAATCTACATTTTTATTTTAATGAAGTTGTAAAGGGTAATATATAATTTTAATAATTGAATAATATATAAAATAATATAAATGTATAATTATATTATAGTTACATAATTATATTTACATATACATTTAGAGTATAAAGATTTCCTTTGTAATTCTATATATTGTATTTGATGCCTTTGAAAACATTACTCTGAGGTGACCATAGGCTTCACCAGACTTCCAAAGGGGTTCATGATTTAAAAAAAAGCAAGGTGGAGAATCCTTGTAATAGAGTAAAACAAAAATAAATTGGGGAGCACGAATTAGAAAGTACTGAATCTGGAATCAGGAAAGCCATCCTTGGAATCCTGCCCCAGACATTTACAAGTAACTTCTCTGGGCATCACTTTTGTCTTCTTCTTTTCTGTCAAAATGAGAGAGAAGTTGGATACTGCGGAGAAAACTCTATAAGCAGAAGTTTTGGTTCTGGATTCAAATGTCACTCTGGATGATTATCATTTCTATATGACCTTCACCCGCAGTACCATCGTTTATGTATTAGATAACTCTTTGGGTCCCTTCTAGTTCTAAAAATCCTATTGTCTTATAAGAGGGCTTGATCTGGTCTGGACAGGAAGACAGAAATGCGGGGCTTTACCATGTTATCGGCAGTTCCAAGATTTTCAAAAATGTTAGCTTAGACTCCTCCTCATCAGACCACTGAAGGAAGCCTCCGGGCAGTTCTGTGCTTGGTCTCATCTATCCATCTATGTTTTCTAACCTGTTTGTACTAGAAGACTAAATGGCCTGTGTTACAAAATGAACAGAGAACAGTGTATCAAGGCCTAATGAAAAATAATTGGTCAGCCAGGGGCCAAGGAGAGCCTTAGGTCTGTTTTCACCAGAGCCAACAGGCATGGGGCAGCTGAGCTCTCCACTAGGGGTAAAGTGAATGTCTTCTAACTCCCTAGTCAAGAAACAAAGACGGCAGCCCTCTGGAACTCACACTTTGGCGGCTGATTCTATCTCATTCGATTGAATGCTTTACCCCTGGATAAGTTAAGCTCCTCGATGCAGGGACTGTTTTTGCTTCTTTGTATCTCCAACCATGGAAAAAAAATGCTTAATTCATGTTTGTTCATTGACTGATTTATAGATATTAGTCTATCAATTCAAGGCTTGAAGCCTTTCCCCTCCTTGTATCATCAGTGTCCTCTGCTGCACGTATACTAATAGAGTGAGCTCATACCCTATGAGGATTATTCAGAGGGATATTTTGCCTAATAATAGATATTACTCTATCAATCAATCAATACGTATTTATTTGGTGACTATTATATGCCAGGCCCTGCATAAAGTGTTAAAGATACAAAGACCAAAAAAAGAATAATAAGAAGAAGAAACAGCCCCTGCCATGAAGGGCTTTGCATTCCATTAGAGATGACAATTTATACATAACATGCCTATTCAAAAAAATATACAAAATTGCATATGCACATGTATGTATGTATGTATGTATATCAGGGAGGGTATTAGTTGATGAAGAGATCCGGTAAAGGCCATCACACTACCTGAAGAATCTGCTCACAAAATTCTAGCTACTGGAGGTGGAATAAATCAGAAAGTCATAAATTCAGAAGAAACCTTGGAATATCGGTTAGTCCAAACCCCTCACTTTAGAGACAAGATGACCAAGTCTCAGAGAAGGGACAGGACTGGACACCAAGGTCACCCAGGTCGTAAGACGAGCTGGTCTTTGAAGGCCAGCTCTAAAAGCGGCGCTCCTGATTTCAGATCCCACCAGGACCAGGACCCAAGGCCACCAGCCTCCAGAGAAGAAGAGCTCATCCCTCTGCCCAGAGGCAGCCTATTCATTGCAAGGCACTGAGTCTAAATTTGCTCCTTGGGAACTCTGATCCCCTGTTCCTAATTCCACATCTGGGACCAAGAGAAATAAGCCTGATCCCGCTTCCACTCAATCAACTGAAGACAAGCTTGTCCCACCCTAATACAGTCTTCTTCAGACTCAACATCCCTTTGAATAATCCTCACGGGATATGAACTCACTCTCTCAGTACATGCAGGATGACCGAAAGCTGGAGGGACAAGAAAAAAGCAGGGAAGGCTTCCCAAAAGAAGTGGCTTCAGAACAAGCATAGAAGGAAGGTGAGAATGCTGAAAGGCAGAAGGGCTCAAAGGTCAGTCCATAGACAAGTCTGAATGGCACACAGAATGAACATGGGGGTGATGAAATAAGCTTGGAAGAACAGACTGGAGACTACCTGGGATAGGCAAGCATGTACTTTATTCTGGAGGCCACGGGGCATCACAGAACAGTCCTGAACACGAGACTGCTTTTCATTTAGGGGGATTATTTTGCTAATTGTGTCAGGGATGGCTCTGAGAAGGGGGAGACTAGAGGTGAGAGGGTAGTTAGGAGGCCATTTCTATAGGAGGAGGGAGAGGCAAGAGTGTGGAGCTAAATGCTGGAGGGGACAGGCTGAGGGTGCAGATGACTGGGTGGAAGGGAGCGGACCTGCATCCTCTGAGACAAGAGGGACAAAAACACAGGGACGTGTGGAGAGAATGAGGGAGCCCACATGGAGCAGCCCCACGAGCCCTCGGTCTGGGTTATCATCACATCAGCAGCTCCTGAGAGAGCAAAGGATTTGCTGACAAACATGAAATTGGAGGATTGGCAATGTTCTGGAAAAGCGAAAGCCAAGACACAAGCTAATGTTGGCAAGAGACACCCCTTCTTTCCTGGCCCTTTGCAGATATCAATCACCCACCATCCAGAAGATGCCCCCCATTCTTGTTGGCCAAAATGAGACACAGGAAGTCTTCCAAGACCAAACAGACCTTGAACTACATTCTTAGCCTGGAACCTAGAGACAGTTGAGAATATTTTTATGTGGGTGAGCCATCATGCTTTCCTCTGAACATCTCCAGTGCAGGCATTCTGAAAGGATCACAGATCTGGGGTCAGAAGAGATCTGAGGACAGGTGAGAGACCTGTAAGGCCCAGAGAGGAGAGGTGTCTGGCCCAAAGCCACACAGCAGTGCCACTGGATCATGGACTTGGGGCCAGAAGAGACCTCAGAGTCTAACTCACTCATCTTTACAGGTCAAGAGAGTGGGGAATGGAGAGTAGGTGAAGTCACCGGCCCCAAGTCACACAGGTGGGAAATGGGGCAGCTATCCAGGACTCAGACCCTAGGCTTCTGTCTTCTCCCTAAGCCCAGCTGTTTCCCCACACTGAGATCCAGAGTTTGCACGATTAATTCTCAGTCACACAATGACAATAGTTAGATTAACTGATAAACAGAAGCACGTATAGAATATACATATTTGTGTCTAATGATAGCCATCTCTAGGACAGGACAGGGGTGGAGGGAGAAAAAAAGAGGAAAATATTTTACACGATAACTTTATTATATATTTAAAAGGAATAACAAGTTATATATAACTGACTTGCAATTTCATGTGCAACCATCTTTTTTATTATATCATATTGTATTATGGAAACACTTGTTTTATACCATAAACTAAGAAAAAATAAAAATTTAGAGGAAGGAGGAGGAAGAGTAGGAGGAGAAGGAGGAGGAGAAGAAGAAGAAGAAGAAGAAGAAGAAGACGAAAGAGAAAGAAGCGCGAGAGGAGAGAGGAGAGGAGGAGAACGGGAGGAGGAGGAGGAGGAGGAGGAGGAGGAGGAGGAGGAGGAGAAGCAGAAGAAGAAGAGAAGGAAGGAGAAGAAGAGGTAGAGGAGAAGGAGAAGAGAAGAGAGAAGGAGGAGAAGAAGAAGGAAGAAGGAGAAGGAGAAGAAGAAGAAGAAGAAGAAGAAGAAGAAGAAGAAGAAGAAGAAGAAGAGGAAGAATCATCTTCGTCCTGTCTGGGTAAATTGGGGGGGGGGGTCATTGAAGGTGGGGAGGGAGTCTGTCCTGACACACACTGAGAACTGTAACCTCAGGTACAATCAGAGATGGAGGCATCTTGGGCAGCTCATGTCCCAGGCCCTGGGCACCAGTAGCGGCTCCCCCAGACACCAACTTTCAGAGAATCCCTGGCTGCCCCCCCAAACCCAAAGGTCCCAGGCCAACAGCCTACATCCTCTGGAGACATCCCTAATGTCTGCCATGTTGATGTGTACACACAGGCGAGCTGTCCTGCTATGGGGTGTGAGTCCTCCCCACAACGTCCAAGTATGTAGAGTGGAGGGAGTATCAAGGTAATCTTGGGCCTTTCAAGACAAGAAAATTCACCATGTCCGTGGATCCAAGATTAAGCATCCTTGTCCAAAGCAGAAACTCCTTTCACCAATGGATGATGGCAATTTCTCTTAGGTCTTAGAACTGCCTCTAAGGGAGATCTGAGAGGTCTAAGGACTGACCCAGGGTCCTACCACCAGTACAGCTCAGATGCAGGATTTGAACCCAAGTCCTCCTAACTCTCTCTCCGTGCCCAACATGGTGCTTCTGATTATTGTTACTGATGATAATAATGGGGGCAGAGGAATTTCTGGAGATCTTTTTGTATAAATTATCTCAATTATGCCTCAATAATCCTATGGTAACAGAGGAAGGTGGGAAGAGGGGGTAGACAGAGACAGAGAACTAATGCAGAGTTAGAGGTACCACCTTCTCCCTGTGTCTCTGTCTCTCTGAATTATAAATGAGCAGACCCCCCCGTAAAAAAAAAACAAATAAATCAAACTAAATTAAATAAGCAAACAGACCCATTCTGAAATGGCTAGGTTAATGTAATTAGTAAGGGAATATATAAATGAATGGATGGATGGATGAGTAAATAAACAGATGAAGGAATGAACGAGCAGATACCTACCTCCCTAATGCTTAATGAAATACCAAAAAAATAAGAGAGAAAAGCAAACTGGGGCATGGTTCTGCTCTGCGCAGAGAGCGATCCAGGGAAATCAAGCCTGGCAAAAGAAGCCACATCCAGGCAAGCTGAACTCAGCAACAGCAGAAGGATCATCACAGGATCACAGATGCAGAGCTGGAAGGGACCCTAGAAGATATTCACTCCAACTCCCCATTTTAGAGGCAAAAAAACTGAGGTCTGTGGTAGTTAAGTGACCTGTCAAAGGTCACACAGGTAGTTAACAGAGGCAGGTTTTGAACCCAGGCCTTCTGACTCCAAACCAGTTCCTTTATCCTTTGTACCACATATATGGCCAGAATGATCAAGGAGAATTCTGTTCAACATTTATTAAGTGCCTACTGTATGCCAGGTACATGGGATACCAAGACAGAAATGAAAAAGTCCTGCCCTGCCCTCAAGGAACTTATATTCTAATGGAGCCCAGTTTTCATCCCTTCTGGAGGCCAGATGGATGGCTCCAGGTGACTTTAGGCTCACAAGTGAGGCTCTTCATGCAGACAGGAATGGACAAATGTTTTTTCTGGGCCTTCTTTTGTCATCTCACCCCAATAAACCAGTCCAAGAGGAGCCATTAACACTTTAAGATACATGGAGTCCTTCAGATGAAGTAATTAGTTCTATTTTCTCATTTTACCCCTGGCACAAGTGACCCTGGAAAAGTCACTTAACTTCTCAATGCCACAGACAATCCCACCAAACAGGGGCGGTAACCTGTTGTTCACAGGATTTTAAGGATTTCATGGACAGATTTCAGGGAGCCTCTGACATTGGATGGGGAAAAAGACATCTTTATTTTTACTAACTTTTAACCAAAATTTAGCATTTCTATCAATCACGATTTTTAAAACAAACACATCATGCTGAGAAAAGGGGCTGTAAGCTTCTCCAGACCACAAACGGGGTCCATGACACAGAAGGTTAAGAAGAAACCCTACCCTAAGACAGAAAATTAAAGAGATTACCAATAACTCTGAGGCCAAACACAGAGGTTCAAATCCTTGCCTTTGTGAGCCTGGGCACTTCAGTTAATGTTTGTGGGTCTCAGAATTTCCTTGTATGTGAAATAAACCAGTGGGATAAGATGCCTGGGTAAGGTTCTTGAGGTATAGAAGAAAATAATCTATTTCAACTGAGATAACGTGCGTGAAAATTCTTTGCACTTTTCAGGTGCTCTAAAATAAATGAGTATTAATATTATTATTTATTAGTCAATAAGATTATTAACATGAATATTATTAACTAGGAACTATACAGTTAATTCTTTAAATTTCCTTTCTGTGGAAAAATCACTGTCTTACCCTGGGCACACATTCAATTATGCTAAGGATCCAGGCCAAAGATACATATTTTATAAATACCTAGAATCGGCCTATCGAGCTGGCTCATGGAATCACAGAATGGCTTAGCTCTAACTGGAAGCCACCTGACTGGACATCTTGACCAAGTCCCATCTGAAGAGAAGTCCTCTCTCCACTACACAACACACAAATGATGGTCAAAACCGTTCTGACTTGAAGACCGAGGAAAGTCATTCTCTTCCCTTTCCAGACAATGATTTAATGATAGAAAGTTTTCCCTCTCATCAAATCTCAAGACACAATTTCCAACTAATGGCCTGGGAACTTGCAAGCAAAGGAAGATGAATCAATTGCTTTTTTTAAAAACAAAAATTAGTATTTTGTTTTTCCCCAATTACATGTAAAAATAATTTTTAGCACTTGTTGGGGCTTTTTAGTTTTGAGGTCCAAATTCTAGTCTTCCCTCTCTTCCATCCCCCCCTCCCTGAAACTGTAAGCAATTGGATATAGGTTATATATACGTAATCATGTAAAACATTTTTCCATGTTAGTCATAATAAATTGCTGCTTTAGTTCATTTTTAATTATGAAATTATGCAAAATCTTAATAGACATGAAAATATCAATAAATAAAAGGAAAAAAAGTCATATCTCAAACTGTGACCTTCGTTGCATAATTTTTTAAAGCAGGAATTAAACTGAACATTCTAATGCCAACACTGCCCCGTTGGTCTATGTTGCCATTCTTCCGTTTGTTCTCTTTGGTGTCATTTTTTTTTTAAACATGGCATGGCAACTTAGCACAACCCAGCTGCAAACACAGATGCTGACAAAAAGGAAGCATTTAATAAATGCTTTATCAACCCTAACAATCAAGCCCAACAGCTTTTGCACACGACAGCCTTTCCAATACTTCGACGGTGGTCAACATCCAAGTCTTCTCTCCTCCAAACTAAAAACAAAAATTCCCAGATAACTGATTTGGAGCTAGATGGGACCAGGGAGTCCTAGTGCCAGAGATTCTTTTTTTTTTTTTTACATTTTTTTTCTTGCAGGGGGGAAGGCAGGGCAATTGGGGTTAAGTGACTTGCCCAAGGTCACACAGCTAGTAAGTGTGTCAAGTGTCTGAGGCCGGATTTGAACTCAGGTCCTCCTGACTCCAGGGCCAGTGCTCTACTCACTGTGCCAGCTAGCTGCCCTTGTGCCAGAGATTCTTAATCTGGGATCTGGGAACTTTAAAAAAATTGCTAACTGTATCTCAATATAATCGGTTTCTCTTGTAACGCTGTGTGCCTCATTTTATGTATTTAAAAGCATCATTCGAAAAAAAAGGGTCCAGAGGCTTCACTCGAAGGCCAGAGGGGTCCATGACACAAAGGCTAAGGACCCCTCTTCTAGACCAACTCTTTCATTTTACAGGCAGGGAAACTGAGGTCTACACAGGTTAAGTGACTAGCCCAAGACCAGAAGCAGCAAAGGAAGGATATTCCCATCCTCTGGCTCAATATTCAACATTCTCTAAATAAGCCTTCAATAAATCCTCACGGGGTATGACTTCAAGACCCTATCCCCATTCTGGTCACCTCATACTGGGCACTTATCAGTTCATCAACACCGCTTTTAAAAAGGTGGTGCCCAGGACTAGACATTTGATTCCAGGCAGAGTGTGACCAGGGCAAAGGACAAGAGAGCTGACTCCTCCTTACTCCTCTGGCACTGAGTTTTTAATGTAGGCCAAAGGTGTATTAAGTGCCACAGTATATTACTGCTAATATTGAGCTTCCAGGACACTGAAACCCTCAGATCTTTTTCAAAGGAAGCGCCGTCTAGAGACATCTCCCTCAAATGCAAGTTGTAAAGAGTCCTTCTCCAAATCAACGTTCACTGAGGCAAGCAGGGCACCAAGATCGGCAAAAATGCTGATGGAGCTCCTATCACCTGGAGGATTCCAGGGTTCAGTCTAGTGCCTGGCACACAGTAGGCACTTAATAAATGCTTTGTGACTGACCAACTACACTACAACCTAGCACTATGCAGATGCTTGAAAATTATCTGTTGAATGAATGAATGAATAAAATGAAAGATTCATTCACACTTGATATTAAGTTGGGGGCAGCACAGTGGATAGAGCACTGGATCTGGAGCTGGGAAGATCTGAGTTCAAATCCAGCCTCCGACACTAGCCGTGTGGCCCTGGGCAAGTCACTTAACCCTGTTTGCCTTGGTTTCCTTACCTATAAAATAAGCTAGAGAAGAAAATGGCAAACCACTCCAGCATCTTTGCCAAGAAAACTCCAAATGGGGTCACCAAGAGTCAGATGTGACTGAACCGAATGAACGACAGCAATGCCAACTGGATCTTGGTAAAACTTAACACAGCTTTCAATACCCCTGAAAGGCTTGAAGGAATTGTGTGCTTATCCTTTCGAAGTGTTAATTACATTTTCTAGATTTTATGCAAATTCTTGAGCTTCTTAATAGGATAGCCTGACACAGTAGGAAAAGCACCAGATCAAGAATCTGCAGGTCTGGCTTCAAATCTGGCTCTGCCATTTACTTACGTCTGTAACCTTGGCAAGTCACTTCTTGTCTTATAGATAAACTTTAAATTTCCTTTCACCTCTGAAAATAAAAATCCCATGACTAAGAAAATTAACAGATGAGCCCTGGGAAGATCCTCACTCACCACCGAGTTGTCTTGGCTGAACCATTTCCTGGTATGAGCCAGAGTCCCACAGCAAGAGCTCTTGATTGTCAAGATTCGAAGAAATGGTTGATCCCAGAAGTGCAGGGAACCAAGGAAGGAGGGGGTCCCCCCCCCCAACTCAGGAAATGAGGAGGCTAGCAGTCAGAGCTACCAAGGAAGTGCTCATCCCTTAAGTCGTCTGCGCTGTCAAATGGTGCAGCATCATTAAAAGAGATCTTGTCTGTGGAAATGAAAGATGTGGGCCTCTCTATCTGCCCAGCAGGCAAAGCCTCCTGGGCATCTCCTTCTATTAGAATGGGAGCTCCTTGAGAGCAGATGGCCTTGCTTTTCCCTTTAGATACCTGGCCCTAGCAATCCAATTACTTGACTTTCTCATTCATTCTTTCTGGAATCAGAGGACATGGGTTCAAATCCTACCTCTGACCTGGGGCAAATCACCTAAGTTCCAAGTGCCTCCATTATTTCATTTGTAAAAAGAAAAACTTGGACTGCACTATCCCTTTCCAGGTCTTGAATTACAATTCCCCAGCCTCAATAAGCCTAATTACTTATTTCTCCACTAGGCAGAAAAGAATGGGAAAAGATTATGACATTTAAACTCATAGAAGTTACTTTAGGTGGGCACAGTAAAATAAGTGTGTCATAACTGTTAAAACCTTGGACTTTGCATCAGGAAGACATGTGATCACATCCCACCTGGGGCACATAGTAGTGTGTGATCCTAGCAAGGCAGGCCTCGACTTCCTCATCTGTAAAACGAGGAGTTGAGTTGACGACGGCCTATAAGGTTCTTTCCAGCTCTAAATCCACGACCCAACAAATTATTCCAGTCAGTCAACAAACATTGATCAAGTGCCTACCATGTGGCAAGTACTGCACTGAGCACAGAGAATACAAAGAAAGGTAAAAGATGGTCCCCAGGGGACCTAGTATTCCATGACCACTGTGTCACAAAGTGCCTACCCAGACTGAAAACCAACAGACCCATCTACAAGATGACATCTTTGGAAGGGAAATGACATTTCCATGAAATCATCAAGAAATGCATCAGTCTGCAGAATGACTGCGCTCAGAAGTATGGCTCTTCCACCAAAAATTATTAGCTGGCTGGTGTGGATCCTTACCCTTTACCATAATAACACACTTTCACTAAGAAATATTTAAATAATGATTATTATGAGAGGAGCTTCTTTCATTTCTTAAGTATGATTTTAACTAGAATGAGAAGAAGTGGGTAATGTGATACAGACTGATCTTTTGAAGCCAGCCACAGGCCCAGGCTTCAATCACATTTTTTTCAAGATGAAAAACCAAAGAAAGCAGCGTCTTGTTCAAATTCAAGCTGTTGCTTTACATAACTATTCAAAAGACCACAAAGGCCCAAGTCCTCACTGGGGCATTCCTCTATATATGAATGACATCTAGTGCAGGAGCTGGTGATGATCAATTTAAATCATTGTCTATTTTGTCCAAATAATTTATTCTCCCCCCACTTCACTGACCAGGTTTCAATCAATCAATCAACAAGCATTTTTTTTATTAAGTACCTATTAAGTGCTAAGATGATATACAATGAAATAAGTAACCCTTACTTCCAAAGAGCTCATGTCCTAATGCAGAAAGACAATAAGCAGGTTAAGTACAAAGTGAATAAACACAAATACATACAGAGTTATTAACCAGAGGGCAGTTTAGGGAAAGACACCAGCAGTGAGGACAATCAGGAAGGGCTTCACAGAGAAGGTGCTGCTTGAGGGATGCCTCATACAGGGAGCATCCCAAGCACTGGAGATGGCCAGGGCAAAGGTAGGTGAAGAAGCTTGTAGCAGGAGAGAGGAGAACACTAAAACTTGAGAACGTTGGTGGGACAAAAAAATGGAATGATGAACTGCTAAGTTAGGTGCCTTTCAGCACAAGGGAAGGAGCTTCAATCTCCTTAAGGGGAGGGGAGGGGAAGGGAGAAGGGAGGAGGAGGAGAAGAAGAAGAAGAAGCAGAATCCAATAAGCAGACATTGGCGTCAGCGCAGGCATTCACAGATCCTTCACTTAGAGTTGGAATGGACCTCAATGAACATTGAGGCTAAGCTGTAACTAGAAAGAATTCCCTCAACCACATCCCCTACAAGAGGCCAACCAACTGGCCTCATTGTGAAAACCTTCAGGGCACTGAGGGGTGGGGAGAAATCACTAGATCCCAAGGCAGCCGGTTCAACTTGGGGATAGCTCCAATTATTAGAAAGACTTTCCGGACATCAAGCTGAAATTTATCTCCTTTTAACGGCTACCATTACTACTAGTTGTTCCTTCTGGAACCAATCCCTCTTCCAAGGATAAATATCTGCTGTCACATCAGCACCCCCTAAATCCTTCCTTCTCCAGGCTAACCATTCTTGGCCACTTCAGCTGATCCTAATAAGGCAAGAACTAAGGCCTTTCCCCATCCCCACTGTCCTCCTCTGGACGTCTTCTCGACCAATTTCCTTCCTAAAATTCTGGGAGTAGAACTGAGCCACGACAGAGTTGAGTGGGAATCTCACCTCCTTCTTCTTACATTTCCTGGCTGCCAGAGTGCACTACTGAATCATTTTGAGTTGGTTATTCCATTCAGAACAAAGGCAGAGGGACAAGAAAACATGGAACTCAGCAGAAGGAATACTGGCTTTGGAGTCAGAGGACCTGGGGTCACATTCCTCCTCAGGTGCTGTCTGTGTGACCTTGAGCAGGTCACGTGAACACTGTGGGCCTCGGTTTCCTCATCTATACTGCATAAACCTTGAAGTCTCTTCCAGCCTGAGATCTGTGAACTTGGATGACTGAAATCTTGAACTGCTCATGCTACCAGACATCCACACGTACATACTCCAACAGATGGCTGTGCATGTGAGAATGTAAGAAATGGAGGCCAGCAATGAAATAACATTGGTCATGGAAGAATGTTCTTGTTCTTGCAACTAAAAGAAAAATGTGGGTGGCAGGACCGTGCCCAACACCTGGTCACTGGTCAAGCTTCTGGCTCACTCTTCCTTGTCTTCATTCCTTTTCCTTCATGTGGTGGTCAAATCAGCAAAGTGTGTTATTAATACCACCCCCACTGCCAAATGAGACCCCAAAATCATACCAATAAGCTCAACATTTCAAAGGTTTGCAATTTTGTTTCTATTACCCAGATAATTTTTTTCAACCCTCCACCTTATTCTGGCTACACAAAAATGATCTACATTATTAATGTCTTATTCGACAAAGACAAGTGTTCCTTTTATTCCCTGAATAATTACAAGGAGAATAAATGTACAGCACAACGTTAGCTGGCACTCTGATTCTGTTGGAAAGTGGGTTTCTGCAGAAGAGGTTTTTAAGTAACTTCATCCCTTTAGGCAAAATACTCTGCAGGGACCAATGAAGACTGTAGAGCTTCTCCACCCCCCCATCTCTACCCATGCACACACCAAAGAGCAGCCCAACAGCCTCCCTCCCAGATCAACAGGGAGGGTTAGTCTGGACTTTGCCACAAGCTAGAGGAAAGACCCTGAACAAGTGATTCTGCCTATCTGTTCTTCCTCTCTCCTCATTAGTGAGATGACAGGGTTGGATGTGAGGAAGAGTTCATAACTTAGGCTCCTCGGTCTTTTCTTTAAAGTATCCTGATAGTACATTTCGATATATAACAGGTTGTCTTTGTAATCCTCTTTATTATTATTTTTTGCATAAAAACATTATTGTGGGATGGGCTTCTTAGACATCCCCAGAGGCTAAGAGGTCCACGACAAAAGTCAAGTCAAGATCCCTGGATGAGAGAATCTCCAAAGGTCCCTTCCAGCCTTAACAGGCCATGGTTTTACAGGATCTGCTCAACACAACAATAAGATCCTCTTTGAAGAGTCTATCACAGATGTGCTCTGAAGAGAAGGAAAACCATCACTACAAGTCCTCTTAATGGGATAATATCTGAAATTTTCAAAAACAAAGCAAACACACAATACATATGTGCCTCACGCTCATACACTTAGCAACTAAGAAAAATTACTTCCACTAAGATCTTCATTTCTCTCTCTATTTGTCAGAGACACTGAAAAATTTAGACATCTACCCCCCTCATTCCCCCAACTCTGTTTTGAAGGAAGTGATTTGAGGTTAACGAGGAAGCTAACTTCTGAGCTGTATTAATTATGCCAATACCGTGTGGTTCGAGTTCAGTGATTCTCAGTTAACCTCACTTTGGTAACAAAGCTCAAAACAAAACAAAACTCTGGAAACCCAAGTCACGCAGGTTTGACTGAATGAAACATTTCCCTTGAGATCCTTTAGGACAGGCCCCAACTTGGTCTCAAGCCACAGATCTCAAGGGAAGTGTTTCATTCAACTGGACTTCTGTTTTGTGCGCATAATAAAATCTAAACCAGTCAAAGCTTCTCTACTTTGAGATTTTCTGACTAGATGGCTTTACAGCTTTACACCACATTACTGTATTCTGTCCAGGCCCTGGGATGGAAGCAGCAACATGTTGTAGAGTTAACAGTACTTCTGAAATAGTTCCCTCTCCTTCAACATTATATATAGATTAAGAGGGAGAAGAGTCCTGAGAGATCAACACCTAGGCCAAGACCACACAAGGAGTCCTGCAAAAGCCCTGGGAATCAAACCCAGGGCCTCTGCATCTGAGATTCCTACTTTGGTTTTTTTGTTTTTGCTTTAAATAATTTGATAACTGCATTTCAATATAACTGATGTCCTTTGTAATCCTCTGCATTTTATCATATGCATTTTAAAAAATTATTCTGAGGAGTTCACAGGCTTCAGCAGAGTGCTGATGGGATCCATGACATTTAAAAAAAAAAGTTTCACATTGTACACAACCACAGATATATGGATTCCGTGAGGACCAACCCTGACATACTTCACTCTTCTCAGCAACGTAAGGTGCAAGGACAACTCCAGGGGACTCACGATGGAGAATGCTATCTTCATCCAGAGAAAGAACTGTGAAGTTTGAATACAGATTGAGGCGCACTACATGCTCGCCTTTTTTGCTTCTCTTTTGTTTTTGTTTTTGGGTTTTTTTTTTTTGGTTCTGTCTCTTCTTTCTCATGATTCATTCCATTGGTCATAATTCTTCTCCACAACTTGACTAGTGTATAAATTAATTCAATGCGAAGTTATACATGGTAGTTATATGAGACTCCAGGCCATCTTGGGGAGGGAGGGGGGAGGGAGGGGAGAAAATCTGGAACTCGAACTTATGTAGAACCGTGTGTGGTAAACTAAAAATAAATAAATAAATTTAAAGGAAAAAAAAAAGTTTCGGAATTCATGTTCTATCAGAAGGGTCAATGCAGAGCCCCAACACTCCCAAGAGCAGGCAGAACCAGGTGAAAACCTAACTGAGAAATGTTTACAACAGAAATAAACATTCAATACAAGGCAGATAATGTTAATTTGTGGTTTTCTAAGTCAATCTGCCGCCCCCAGGGATCTGATGCTATTTGAGCTGGATACTGCTGCTGTACACAATGAAGCCTCCTCTTTCCAGGTGCTTCCCCCATCTGCAGAACTGTTTGGATCAATTGTTCCTAATTAAAACTCTTGGGACAGGAGCCAGAATTAACTAGGAGAGCCTGGACACCATACTTAAAGGAAATCTCTCACCCTGTATCCAAGGCCCAGAATTCTGATGGGTTACTATCTGTTGCTCAGCTTTGGGCCCCTACCCCCTTCCATTACCACCACATGCTCAATGCTATAGTTTCAAAACACAATGAATGAGCCAATGATGAAAACGAGCAAACAAAAATCTCACTGAGTTAGACTGCATGGAGGACTTCAAGGCATATAAAGGCATCTGACATACCTAATCATGTCTAAACTTCCCACCACCACGTGAGGTGAGAGTTACATGTATGATTATCCCCATTCTGCTCCTGAGGAACTGAGCCTCAGGGAGGGCAAACACTTTGCTCATGGCCACACAGGAGCAAATGAGAGGATATGTGTAAAGCACTTTGCAAACATTCAAGTGTTACACATTGTAGCTACTATCCTTGTTACTGTTGTTCTTAGAGTTAACAAGTATCCTTAGAAGTAGGATTGAAACCCAGGTTTCCCTGACCTCCCAAGCTAAGTGTTCTTTTCACTGACCACACTGCCTCTCTAAACTCTGTAAAGAGCTCCCTGCCTCAGAGCAACAAGCAAGTGCCTTTTACATGCATGTGATAAACCCCATATGATTTCAAGATGTGGGAGAAATCATTTCACAGCATCCTGGCCTGAGAGCTGGGAAGGCCCTTTGAGATCACCCAGTATAACCCCCTGTGTTTTATAGAAAAGGAAGCCGAGGAAGCCCAGAGAGGTAAAGCAATGTGCCTTGCCAACAGTTGCACAGAGTCCAAATCTGAATCTAGGAATCCAACGCTCTTGACATCGGGAAGTCCTAACACAACTACAGTACAGCTGAGTGTTTAAGTACAGAAAGTGCTTGAGAATAGGTACACAGAGTATGAATTCCAGGCCAATACACACAAAGTGCTGTCCCAAAGTGTTCTTTGAAGCGGACTTGTGCTAACCAATTCCATTTTCTTCGCCAGAGCTGATAGGATCTTGCAATGGACAGCTGTGTGGCTGGGCCTCCTTTGTCCAACTTTGTCCAACATTCCAACTGAGGAGCATCGACGGCCTCCTCTGTCCCTACAGACACCCAGACTAACCCACAGCTGTTCCAATTCTCCCCTCTTTCTGCACCAAGGACAGACTCAGAACTGATGCTATTCTCAAACAGCAAACAGAAAAATAAGGACCCAAGATTTTCCAAGCAGCACGTCCCTTCCTTCTCTCCCACCTGCACCATCCATGAACACACAGCAGATTCTATGCACACCTCCCTAACTCCAGGGCCTGTTCGCATACTATGACATCAGAAGGGGAAAATGAGCCAAGTTTAGAACTCCATCTGGGACAAATAACGTGCAGGCACACTATGATTTCTTTTGTTTATATACATGGGGAAATATGTCTTGGTGGTAAGTGAACTCACTCTTAAGATTTATTTCCCAAGGCCTTCAAAACAATATTCTGCCCCCTGAAGCAAATCCATGTATCCAGGTCTCTTTACAAAGTTATGCATAAGTGATTTTTAACAGGGCACATGATTTTGAAACATATAATTAACAACTAAGTGGAGGTAGAAACCCAAGGAGCTCTTACTCAATTTACAACAAAGAAAGTGGGAAAATCGCTTTCACAAATGGGGTGGGGTGCCATGGTCCACTGTGCAAATACTGTGCTAAGAGTGATTATCTAAAGGTCTCCCATTCTTCATCCTAGGAAGGAGAAATGAAAGCCAGAGGGCCTTGGCACAGTTAACAACAGCACAGGAGGGCAGGTTGTTCCGTTAATACTCAACGGCTCTGGGATCTCACTGATAATGGGTATTTCTTCCAACACTGGATTCGGTACACAAGCTTCTCTGCTGTGCCTTGCACGAGACCCTCCGTTTTCTGACTCTGGGCATTTTTACTGGCTGTCCTCCTTTCTCAGCATGCTCTCCTTCCTCTCATCTCTGCCTCCTGGCTTCCCCCAAGTCTCAGCAGAAATCC
This sequence comes from Trichosurus vulpecula, assembly GCF_011100635.1. Classification (NCBI taxonomy): domain Eukaryota; kingdom Metazoa; phylum Chordata; class Mammalia; order Diprotodontia; family Phalangeridae; genus Trichosurus; species Trichosurus vulpecula. The sequence goes on along the minus strand of NC_050576.1, from coordinate 246,309,460 downwards.
CACCTGCTGCAGGGAGTCTTTCCTGGAACCCCTCTGTGATTATAGCCAATTTGCCCTATAGGCATTTCATATGCACACAGTTATTCACTGATTGTCTCCTCACTGCAATGTGAGCTCCTTGAGAGAAAGGACTGTTTTTGCCTCTTTCTCTGCATCCCCAGTGCTTAGTACAGTGGGTGTTTAAAAACTGCTTATGAATCCTACCAGCTTTGGCTTGACTATCAATTCCTCGCATCCCCTTCCTGTGCAAATCTTGTCCATATCCTCCTGTGTCCTCCTCCATAGCAGAGCCTCTGATCACAGTGGTGGTCTTCTCATTCTCTTGACAATCGGCAGACACCAAGGCATTGCATGGGATCTATCCATTGTGCCTCATTGTCATTACAGAACCAGTCTGGCTCCTCTTTTCCCTACCACCTGACTGCCATCCCGGAGAATTTCATTAATTCTTTGGCTCCTGTGGTAATTCTGTGACTTGCCTGGTTTCAGGGAGAATTATCAAAAGGGAGAAGCTTGGGAGTCACTAAAAGGACTGTATGTTTTTTCAAAGGCAGCCTAGTCATTTTTTTTAAAGGAAAGAACAGGTGAAAAAAAACTGACAAATATAAATGTGTGAGTAGGAGTACTTCATGATTTCAAGGATTCTGTGGGCTTCTCTTACCAATACAGATGACAGTTCCTCTCTACCTCAAAAGGGTGTTTTTATAAGATGTTGTGACCAAAAAATTCATGACCCTGCAGCCAACCTGGAGATGAATCTATGCAAATGGAATTGGACTGGTCTTCAAATGACATACAGACCACTTATAAAATCTAGAACAAAGATAGGTTATGTCTAGCTTTGTTCTATATATTACATACAGGTGTGCATGCATATGTGAGCATATCAAAATGTAAACTTCTTGAGAAAAGGGATTTTCTCACTTTTCTGTCTATATTCCCAGCACTCAGCAGGAGCTTAATAAATAATTTTTTAGTGGTTGGGGAAGAGAGATATTTACTAAGCACCTACTATGCGCCACTATCTACCACTGTGCCAAGTACTTTGCAAACATTATCTCATTCGATTCTCAACTACCCTATGAAGCAGGTGCTATCCATTTTACAGCTGAGGAAACCAAGGCAAAGGGGTTAAGTGAATTGCCCAGAGTCACACAGTAACTGAGGCTGGATTTGAACTAAGATTTTCCTCACTCTGGGGCCAACACTCTATCCACTGCACCACCTAGCTGATTTTATTATTTATTAATATCATTAATTCATTCATGTATTTATGTGTGTATACATATGTATATGAACATATGTAAATACAGGCTGCTTTTATTGAAAGATATTTAACAGGAAACAGTTATCAATCCAAATATTGAAACCAAAAAAAAAAAAAACCCTTAATTTTTCAAAATCCAGGAGATTAGATAACCCACAATATGTCTGCTCACAAACATAGGATCTACTCCTCTTCCGTCCTTCAGGTGGGAAATGAACACCCTAAATCCACAAGATTTCCTATCTTTTCCCCCATTGTTTCCCCTTAGAGATTCCGGGCCCACTTTTTGTTCCCTACAGAAGGTTCCATCCCCTGCCCCCATACCTTTGCCCAGGCTGTTCCCTCCCTTCTCACCATCATCTCCTGAAATCCCTGGCTCCCTTTGAGGCTTGGCTCAGGTAACATCTTCTCCATAAGGTCTCTGCCAATCCTACTAGTTCTTAATGCTCTCCTACCACCACCAAAATATCTTGCATTAATCTATACCATATTTTGGATTTTACCTACCTATCTATATCTCTCTTGTAAAAAGTAAGTACTTTGATTTTTTGTCTTATATCCCCAATGCCTAGAACACTGCCTGTGTAAGAACTGAACTGAATTTTAAGTTGAAAACATTCAATTATAGCCTCACAACAGTCTATTTGGTGCAATGGAAAAAGCACTGGTACTTCTGATGTTTACTGTGACCTGGGGCAAGTGACTTAAATTTCCTGGCTTAGTTCTCCTATCTCTAAACCGGCAAGCCAGGCAGTGGGGTAGGGGGAGGTGTTGTCAAGGAGATGGCCCCATTAATCTTATCCAGCTCCAATGTGTCCAAGGCCCAGCCCAGCTACATAGGAAAAGCTTTCTCACCAGACACTGTACAGGTCAGCGAGGTATCTGGAGGGCCAGGGTAATGACCCACAAAACAAAAAGCACACAGAATGGCCCTCACTATTATTTACTCGTCATTTTTATTTCTACCATGATGGCAGAGAGGTAGTTAAGTAGTGCAATGCACAAGAGTGACAGGCCTAGAGTCAGGAAAATTCATCTTCATGAGTTCAGATCTGGCCTCTGACACTTACTAGCTGTGAGATTCTAGGTAAATCACTTAAGCCTGTTTGCCTCAGTTTTCTCAACTGTAAAAGAAGCTAGAAAATAAGGTCACGTAGAGTCAGACAACCCTGAAAAACAACTTTACAATGACAACATGATGGTAAAAGTGGAAAGTGTAAAAAGTTTAGATTAGCTACAAACAATAGGTTAACTCTTGGTACTCAACATTCAATGACTGAGTTAATACATATTAGAAAAACATTTATACTGACATCCATCTTATAAGTTAAATGAGAAGAAGAAAAGAAAATGAAGCTAGATAGAAGAATGACTAAAGGTTCTCCTCAGAGAAGCAAATAAAAGACTCAGCGTTAAGAAGATACGAGTTCAAATCCCACCTCAGAAGCTTATTAATGTATGACCACGAGCAAGTTAATTAACCTCTGAGCCTCAGTTTCCTCATCTGTACAACATGGAGGTTGGAGTAGATGGCCTCTAAGGTCCATTCCTTAGATTCTGTGATCCATTCTAGATCTGTGATAATATGGTATGGTGGGTTTCACGGGCCCCATGGCAACAAGAAACATGCTTTCCTAGGACACTGAGTGATGGTATCATGCAGGTCACACAAAGAATAAAAGCAAACGGGCCACCAGGAAGATGACTAGAGTTTATATGCCAGCAACCAATGGAGAAAACCAACAGGAGAAAAATTCCATGGCAAACTGGCTGAGAATAACCATGACTTCAATGTGCTCGTGGGCATAGGGAGGATGGCAAAAACTTGTGGAAAGTGTGCTTCAGGATTGACGGAGACTCGATGTGAGTAAACCCATCCAAAGTTCCAAGCTGGTACATCATGGTGACTCCATCCCAAGGCTGGAATGCAGCAGAAGAGGTAGACACCAAACAACATAATGAAAAATGAAATGCTGGCTACCTACGGAGCAGGCATTTCACAATCATCGGGGTCTACATAAGGGCACAGGCATGCAGAGTCAGATCGCTGGGACTGGCTAAGGCCAAAGTGAAAACCCAAAGAGGAAGAGGATGCAGATCAGAAGACCCTGAGCCCAATTACAACAGTGGAAATGGCCTGTCTGAACAAGCTGCGGTGGACAAACACAATCTATTAGACAATCTTAAATGATTAGTTACCACAAAAAGGAGGCCAAGAGTCCAGAAACCACCACTGTCAGCCAACTCTGACTTGCCATCAAAGATACATGGCAGCCAAAAGCAACACTGGCTTGGAGTACAAGTTCATCTGCAGACTATTATGAAGGAGAATCAAACAAGACCAAGAGCATGACTCATGGAACTCAGAGGTCACTGGGCTTGCGGTCAGGAAAAGCTCAGTTCAAACATATCTCAGATACTTAACCAGCTAAGTGACCTTAATCAGTGTGTGCCTCAGTTTCCTCATCTGTAAAATACTCGATGGCTTCTAAGGTCCCTTCCAGCTTTAAACCTTTGATCCTATGAGGGATACCCTGGTAGAGTGGACAGAGTTCTTGGCTTGAGGTCAAGAAACCTGAGTTCGAACTGTACTTCCAGCATTTGTTAACTTCGCGACCTTAAGACAGGTGACTTCTCTGAGGCTCAGTTTCCAACGCCATCAAACAGACACAATACTTGTGCTGCCCACCCAACACTCGTTTTGAGCAAAACGCTTAAGAAAGCGTGATATGCTATATCAAAATGCACTATCAGGGGCATTATCACCTTGAAAATCATTGAGGAAAAAAAATGAGCCTGAACAAATTTCAGCTATGTGACCCCGCCAAATGGGGATGAGCCTACTCAGCCAAATTAGGTTCCCCGCTGTCTCCTCCTCCCAATACAACATAAGCTACTTTTCAAGGAGTTCTCAGGGGTTGGCGTATAGGACTAGCAACCAGGAAAAGCTTACTGCATTGAATTGCACTGAACTGAACTGCTACATTCAACTCTGACACTATCAAAATTAACCTCAGAAAAAGCAAATAGATAGGCATGGATTACTAAACCAATCAAAATTAAATAACTGTAAAATTATAACTTTTCCTTTGCATCCTCACTGCTGCTTTCCAGAATTTTCTATATGTCTATTATCGTATTTGATCCTCACAACCACCACAGAAGGTAGGCAGAGCAGGGTTTTGCACGCCTAGTCCAGTGTTTATCCACTGGACCTTGCCAAACTGTCTCCCAGGTGTTAATGAGAGTTCCTCAGAACGTGAGTTAATGATTGAAAGTCTAACTATAACCCTGATGTACTGGGAAGTGCAATTTTGATATTAGCAAAGAGTCCAGTCAACAGGTCGCAGTCACCATAGGTTACCAGCAAATTATTTGCAAAACAGGAGCATTTGGCAAAGCGATTTGCTGAATTTGGCTTCTCATTTAGCCTAATAGCTGATCTGCTGGAAGAGTGAGTGATTAAAGTGAACACAGCGTGGGTGAACAAGGCAAAGAATTCTGGTTTATTCCCTTCTACACCTCATTACCTATTTTTTTTAAATTTATTTTATTTTTAACTTATGGAATAAAATGAGCATTTCTCTAACATAGTATAATAAAAAGAAGACAGCACATGAAACTGCAAATCCACTGTGTACAGTCTGCTATTCCTTTTAAACAGATAAAAGTTATCACATAAATTTCTTTTTTTCTCCCTCCCCTCCCCCATTACCTCTTAACAGAAGATCAGGCCTTGGTTGAAGAAGCCAACCTACCAATGGATCAAGAATTATTTATCACGTGACCCCCTGTGCCCCACCCCCTCTTTAGGTAACAGAAAGTATTCACAAGCCCATTTGAGGGAAAGGAGGAAGGCACTATAGTTGGTGGGGGCAGGAGGGAATAAGAAAAAGGTTGTGTAGAAGGTGGCAAATGAGCTGAGTTTTGAAGAAAATCAAGGCTTCTAAGAAAAGGCAAGTCAGGAGGGATTGTATTCGAGTCATGAAGGACAGACTCACCTTCTCCATGAAGCTCTTCCTATGCCTCCCTACTGACCTCACTGCCAAAAATTACCTCATATCTGCTGTGTGTCTGTGTTTGCTCTGATAGAATATAAGCTCCTTGAGGGTGAACAGTTTCATTTTTGTCTATTCCCAGCCCCTCACACAATGCCTGGAATAGAGCAGGCACTTAATAAACGGTGGCTGACCAATTAATTACACTTGAATAAATTAATAAATCCTATGATATGTAATACTAGATAAAATAAAATACGCACAATAATATATTGTCTATATAAAATATAATATATAAAATATAAAAATGTAATAAATTAATTTCAACAAGTAAAATGTCATGACTTTTCCATCGCTCCCTCCAAGTCTCCATCAGGATTTTTCCTTGGTCTCTTCATTCCCATTTTTCTTCTTATATGGTCACAGCTGATATATATTCTGTTTTTCTCATTCTCTTCTTTTTACTTTACCTTTTTTCAGTCCTTCCAAATGTCTTTATATGCCTAATGCTTATAATTACATTACAGCATTTCTGAAATCAGTGGGCCAAAATGTATTGCACTATTTTCCTGCTGCTGGATAGTCACATCACTTCCAGTTTTTTGCCATTACATATAATTCTATGAAAATCTTCAAAACAGGTAGCTTTCCCAAGTTATTGATGATATTTTCTGGGTACATTCCCAGTAACAGGATTACTTAGTCAAAGGTATAATTATTATTTTGTAACTTACTGCTCCTTGCCAGATGGCTCAATTAAAAGACTATAATTATAGTCCCAGTGAAGGGTGCAACTGACTCTCCCTAACCCCACCAACAATGCATTGTATTCCTTTTTAATAATTTTCGCCAAATTGCTGGGTATGTGATGGTTTTCACTTTTCATTTGCATTTTTAATTATTAATAAAGTTGAACCTTTTTGAAAATAATTACTACCAACCTGGGTTTTCATTTTGGAAAACATTTGTCTAATTTTTTTTTATTCAAACGTTTACCTTTTTTGGGAGACATAATTTCTATGAGTCATAAGCTCAATACATCTAGAGAGGGTGCAATTATTTAAGTTATCTGAAAAACCTCATGTGTGCCACTGATGTGCCATATCTATTTTTTCCCATTAGTAAACACAAAGAGACAATGAAAATGACAAGGGCATTCCATATGCCATTCAAAAAGCCTGCTATGATGGAGCCATGACCATCTACAAAGCCAAAGCACCATCTTATCTGGAGCTCCATCCTGAAAACTCAGTGATTTTCCTTTCCCCTGACAACTTTTTCTTCTTCTAGCAGTCAGCTGAATTCCTATGGTTTGAAAGATAGCAATTGAATATGGCATTTGATGAGAGCCACCTCTGGCTGATTACATTCTCAAGGATCTCTCAACTCAGGCAGCTGAGAGTGATCATAATTACAGACTTGTGGGGGCCACATATAATGGCATATTAAAAACACTCTATTTGTCTTTTCCTTTATCAGATAAAGAGGTATTTGGGTAAATTCTGCAAAGGGCATCCCACTCTAGGTTGGGTGGCCAAAGAGGATCTCTTGCCAGCAGATGAGGGCAAACTTTTCTCAATGAAGACCAAAAAGAGTAAAGGAAAAAAACCCAAACATACACACATAATGCAAGTAAAAATTTGTTTTTTAAATAAATAAAGTGAGACTCTAGGGTGATTGAGAATTCTGACCATCTCCCTCTACTATTAGCCAATGGGGCTGCCACAGAGAAAGGGCTAGGCAACCATGTCTATTCAAGAACTAAATGTGACTGGAAGCAATGACCCAATGGGAGACAGTGAGAAACCCCTAAAGAAGAGCAGAAGAAGTAAGGAATAATGGACACACTGACTATGTGGATGTGACCAAAGACAACATTAAACAGCAGCAAAACTCCAGTCAAATGATGATAACAGCGGACATTTTGGTGCTTAATTTTTTTTTCTTAATTTGTACTTTTAATGCCGTACAATTCAAATTAGCAAGAGAATATGGAGTTTGATAAAATAATAAAATTCATTTGGAAAAGCTGTATGATGCTTTAAAATCTGCAATGCGATATAGAGCTGTGTGTGTGTGTGTGTGTGTGTGTGTGTGTGTGTGTGTGTTCGTAGTTCAGTACTTTCAGTCCCAAGAACAACCATCTAGTAAGACAGGGCCTGCTGGATACAGTATCACAGATTTTTAGATGGAAAGGACCATAAAGACCCTCCTTTTTACAGACAACGAACCTAAGGCCTGGGAAAAGAAATGATTTCCCAGCCCAGGGTCACAAAGCACAAGACATCATGACTTCGAGCCCCATAGTCCACCACAACAAACTGCTTTTACCAAAGAGGAGACTAAGAATCAGAGTGGTTAGGTAACTAGCCCATGATCACACAGCTACTATTACATGTTAGAGGCAGGATCTGAACCGAGATCTCCTTGACTCGTTACAATCCTCTATCCACTTCCTCAAGCTGTGTCTCCATTTAAATATCTATACGGACAACCTGTTCAAATTTAAGCACAAGTCTTTCTTCTTGCTCAACATTTTTAAAGAAAATTTCATCTTTTGTTTTTACATTACCTTCATTTCTAAATATGCTCCTACCCTCACCCTCTCCCAGAACAAGGGACAAAATGACAGAGCAAAACTAAGGCAGGCAAAAAAGGGTAGATAAACAACAAAGCATTTAAGCACCTACTATGTGCCAGGCACATACTAAGTGCTGGGGATACAAAGAAAGGTTAAAAAAAAATTATAAACATTATTCAAATGGCAGGTTTCATCTACTCCCAGGTTCTTGCCCTTATCTGTTTTTGCTTAATTCTTTTGGGGAAATGTACACCCTACTCTCCACACCCCCTCCATACACACACCCCACCCCCCCACCCCCTGTCGTTTGTCCCCACTTTTGGGTAGGCTTGGCCTCCTTTGAGATGCAACTCCTATCAACAAGCATTTACTATGAGTCAAACATGAGCCTGGCACTGTTAGGTTTGGAAGATATGAGGACAAAAATGAAGCCATCCATGTCCTTAAGAAGCTCCCTTTCTATCGGAGGAAGGCAAGGAGATACCACGTAAGGGCTTCTGTCCCCCCTCCCTTTCATTTCTGAATCTAACGTCCTATGACAGTCTTTCTGTTTGAATTTATAACGTCAATACTTAGCACTGCGCTTTGCACACAGTAAGTGTTTAATAAATACTTGTTGACTATGTATACAGATGACTAAGTAGGAAAAAATTATAGAGATTATATATAGTAAAGACAAAGTCATTTAGGGAAGAGAAGGTGGTGATGGGGGCAGGAAGCTATCAAGGAAAGATCACTGAATCACAGCAAATTATGTCAATCCGAAAGGGAAAAAAAGGAAGATTAGATCAGCTCTTAGGATTAGAAGGGAAACTGTTAGAAAAAGATAGTTCAGCAAGGGAGGGTGGGAGAAGGCCTATTCTTGGTGCCCTCGATAACAGTTTCCTGGGAGTTTCCACTACACCTACAGATACTCTAACCAGATAGAAAGGAAACCGTTTATTTATACAGTCATGGTGGTGATGAGAGAACCAGACTGGAAAATCTGGGCAACAGCCTCCATCTCACTTAGTAAAACATTTTCAAGGGTATGGAAAGATCTAATCCCAGGCTCGATCTTCCTTTGGGTCACTTCCATGATGACCTGGCTCTCTGTCTGCCTCTCTGGCTTTTCCAGCTGCTCATGAAATCAGTCTATCCCCATCAGCCAACCCTAACCTCCTGCCATGCTATTTAGAGATTGGATAGTCAGCAGGTCACCAAGTCCTGGAGATGAGAGGGACCTTAACACCCATCCAGTCCACCCTGTCCCTGGCAGGGGGAAAGGGGAGTCCAATCCCTTATTTTATCGATGAGGAGAGGTCGGAGAAGAAAATAACTTGTATAGGGACTCGGTCACTTACAGAACACTGGAAGACAGGGAATGATGACTCCTCCACTACATGGCACAGAGCTGTCTGTAGTGAGGAAAGTGCTTTATTACTTTTACTGAGGTAAGTTGATACTAACACAAACCCTATCCTTCATGCCAGACTGGTCTTCTCAATGATTCCAGGGAACATCCGGCACCACCACCACCCCCCACCCCAATTTTCTCTTCACACCATCCATACCTTCCTCTCACCCCTCCACCTGCATCCACCTATCCCAATTCCACCCATTCTTCAAGACTCAGTGTAGAAAATTATTAACTATTACATCCACAGAGGGTTGCTAATTAACTAAATACTTTTAGTCCTGTGGGAACAGCACTAACAAGGGTAGCCTGGGGAAAATGATCAATCAAATCAACAGTCAGTAGGCACCCATTATGTGTGCTAAATCTTAGGTATGAAAAGAAAGGTTAAAAACAGACCCTCATTTCATTCTAATGAGAGAATCGATACAGAGATAACTCTCTCTTTACATACATACGTGTATGTGTGTGTGTGTGTGTGTGTGTGTGTGTGTGTGTGTGTGTATATATATATATATTTGTGTGTGTGTGTGTGCGCGCGCTAAATCTTAGGTATGGAAAGAAAGGCTAAAAATAGACCCTCTTCTCATTCAAATGAGAGAAGCAACACAGAGATAACTCTCTCTTTACATACATACGTGTGTGTGTATATGTGTGTGTGTGTGTGTGTGTGCGCGCGCTAAATCTTAGGTATGGAAAGAAAGGCTAAAAATAGACCCTCTTCTCATTCAAATGAGAGAAGCAACACAGAGATAACTCTCTCTTTACATACACGTGTATATATGTATGTGTATATACATACATACATACGTGTACATACAGACATGTGACATGTGAGATATATAAAGTAGCACAAAAGTAATCTCAAAAAAGAAGATACCAGAGAATAAACATGTACAAAGTAAATATAAAATATTATACAGGATGGCTGAGTTTTGGGGGGTTTCTTGGTTTGCTTGTTTAATTGAGGGCAGACCAGTGCTAACAACTGGGGGGCCAAGGAAAAGCTTGATGTTGGAAGTAGCACCTGAGCTGGTCCTTCAACACAGAGCTCCCAAGATGAAGGAGAACATTCCAATCATGGTGAATGACCTATACACAAAGGTGGGAGGCAAGATACCACACAGTGAGGCCTGCTGCCATCTTTAGTTTATGTGATACTAGCTTAGAGGGAAAATAATCAATTCCATTGGAGCTAAATCTTTCTGTTCCTCAAAACCAATTCTTATTGCTATATTTTAAACACGCTATGATGTGTTAAGGATCCCCATGAAAACGTGGAAGAGCCAATGATAAATAAATGAGCTTTTGAAATATATGAACGCAGATACCAGCTTCCCCAATGATTGATGGGCATTGGCTAAAATAATATATACACATGGACACAAACAGAAATTCAGGGAGAAGCTAAGCCCTGGCTTTTTTCTTAAATAACCCAAGAACTAAGGGAGTTCAGAGCACTTTAGGAATCCAAATGTATTGAGCTACAGAGGGCTGAGATGGCTGGAAGAAAGAAGGGATTATTATGGAGCAGAGAAACCCAAGTACCTTCTTTCTTTAGCAAACAAAAGCACAAAAATAAAGCTACGGCAAGTGAGTTCCTCTCTATCCCGACAACAGAAAAGGCTGTTTCTCAATTGTTACTAAAAGCAAAAGCTCTTTTTTCATACATAGGATGATATTCCCCTCCTATCTCCATAAAATGATAGAGCTCAAACTTAGTACGACTTCAGATGATGAAAATTAAACATTGTCCTTCTACTGCAAGAACGCAAACAGACCTGACCACCCTGCCAAGAACTCTTTCTAATTAGATCCAGATCCCTTCAAGACAGCAACAGGAGGGGCCAGAGCAGGGAAGTCTGGGGATTCAAGAACGTCCTTAGGACTTTGGCTCTTCATTTGCCCGGTGTAGAGCTGATTTCTCATGTCTCTTGCACAGCTGAAAGGGATTAAGGACTCGGTAAACACTCTTCTAGGTAAGTTCTTTGTGGTGGGGGGCGGCCCAAGATCTGCCTGGCCCCCCAAGCACTCTCCGGCACTGGCAGTTCCCAAGGCCTGCAATCTCCATCAGTAAAGTCATGGATCTGGGGTAAGACATCATGACTCCAATGCTTTTCAAAGGGACCGATGTTGGCAGAAGCAGCCCATGGAGCCAGTGATGGAGAGTCGTGGCCTCTGAAGCAGGCTGAACTTGGCTCTGGTGGTAAACGGCTGAGGGACCTTGGGTAAGTGGATTCACCTCTATTGGCTTGTACTTCCTCATCTCTGGATCCGATGGACTTTAAAGCTAAGTTGGTGGCTACAAGCTTCCCTAATTAGAGAGACAGCAGCTTGGAATGCAGAGAAGAGAACCATGAAGGGAGGGAAAAGAATGGTAATGTTCTGACATGGGAGGTGGGGATAAGACAGAAAACAGGTCTTCCTGGGAAGGGTACAGTCAGATTCTTTCATGGAGCACTTTAAGGGATCATGAGGGCTGGCACTGGACACTTGGCCTTCAGAGGATCATAGTTTTAAAACTTACTTGCTGTGTGACTTTAATCAAATTATATCATCTTTTTGCCTCAGTTTCCTCAACTGTAAAATGAGAGTAATACAGCACCTATCTCCCAGGGTTGCTGCAAGGATCGACATGGTCTCAGGCATATAATAGATGCCATAAAAATGTAACTATTATTAACTACTATTATTTAAGAGCTAGAAAGGACCTTCAAGGCAATCTACTGCAACTCGGCCTCTCTTCACAGTGGAAGAAACCAGGGAGCCAGGTAAGGTATGGTGAGAATCTGAAGCCTGGTCCCCTCATCTGAAATCTGAGGAAGCTAAGCCAAGTTAGGTTCAGTAAGGGTCCAAAGGCAAGTCCCCGACTCCAAGTCCAGCACACTTTTCGCCGAGCCACAGGGGTAGTAGTGGGGTAAGGCAAACAAAATGCGGTGCATTTAACAATTCGGCCCATGGCCTTGATTTATAGTCCCATTTTACAGATCGATAAGTGGAGGAAAACTGCTGGGAGAAAAAGAAAAAAAAATCTTGGAGTTCCAAATTCTCCTCTCTGTAATAAAAGGAGAATAATACCTAAAGTACTTAGGAAAAGCTTTATAAGGTGAAATTTGGGGTTCATAAAAGTGGAATGGACTAGCCTGGCTGGTATGTGATTCCCAAAGCAATTAAAATGTATTTGTCAGAATGGTGCAATATCCAACTCCTTGGAAAGTATTTCAGTTCATCAGTGTAGCCTTAAGGAATGGAATATATAAAGAATATAAAGACATACCAGGATACTTTAATCATCATCACTGGGTCATGGATTTAGAGATGGAAGAGCCCTTAGAGGTCACTGAGTAGAATCTTATTTTACAGACAAGAAAACTAAGGTTCAGAGGACTAAAAATTTGCCCAAATAATTTTTTTTTAAAATTGCCTCTCCATTTTAAGCAAACTTGGCACTTGGAAAACTGTCATTTATAAAATAAATGAGGTGACGATTAACCAAAGACAGAAGAAGTCTTTACAAGAAGCTATACCACAGGGCCACTTTATATAACAAGCTTCTTTACTGCATTTTAGGTCATCCAATTAAAAAAATAACGTTTATATGTGGCTTGTCTGCATCGATCAACTCTATAAAATTTGGCTGTAGGAAGGATGATGCCATTTACAATGGCTCACATGTACCAGGTGGCTGGTCAAAAGCCTACCCAGACCTCACTCCCATCCTACTGGCAAAGTTGGACACCAAAGGAAAATGATGAATGTGTGTGGAGGTGGGGAACTGGTACAGCCATTATGGAAAGTAATTAGGAACTGTGCCCAAAAGTTACTGGTCTCTGCCATCACTATGGATTTATATTTTCTAGCTAATGGAAAAGGAATCCAAAACTTATGCTCTACAGATAGGTTCAATGGATGTCCTTCATTATGAATGATGCTTTAATCTATAAAAGCATACCCCCAACGCCAGCACTACCCAGAGTAGGAAAGGGATATAAGTGATTTTTTTAGTCACTTTATAGTCATAATTTATTGTATTCAATAGAATTCAGCACACATTTATAAGATGCCTACTATGTGCAAAACATTATCCTAGGCACTGAGGAGGTAAAGTTCAAAAACAGACATAATCCCTGACCTTCAGAAGAGTTTATTCTTCAAGGGAGGGGCAGGCATCATGTGCAAGGGGGCAGGATATGGTGTCTACAAATACGTGCTTAGAGAAACACGTCCATTACAAAGCAGACAATGCTTCTTGGATCAGCAAGATCCGGAAAATCTCAAAAGCGCTTTTACATTTTCTTTCTTTTTTTTTGAACATTAAAGCTAAGAAAATTCAGGCGTAAATATATTTATGTGATATTACTAAGTCACATCCCATTTTTGATAATCTTGAAGAATCTAGAACTTGTCAGGGCTTGTTTTATTACTTAAACTTGGATTCCTAGCACTCAGCCTAGTGCCTGACACACAGTAGGTATTTTACTTCTTGATGGATTCTCTCTGTCCTTGGTCAGTTCTGTGTCACTGTTTGTGTCAGGCAGAAGGGGTTGGCTCGCTCACTGCTCAGCCCTTCATGTCTAAGTCATTTTTGCCCTCCCTTCTCAGTGGGGCACACTCCTTTTGAAGGTTTCCTGCACACACTCCTCCCTTCTGTCCTCAGGCTTTTGTGGCTTTCTTCTTTTCTCCCTTTCAGCATGCAGCTAGTATTGGCAGAAAAATATGTCTGTTTTCCCCAAGGCACTGGGTGAAATTAGCAGCAAAAATAGAAAAGTACAACCTCAGTCCCCCTGTGCCATCTCTTACCACCCAACTCTGAAGTGCACTCTGCTTGGGGGGTCTGGTGACTTCATTCAGTTTTGCTATAAATCATTTTCTGACTATTTAGAGCCTGTGATTCTGATGTGGTGAAGCAAGTTTCTCTAGTCATGGCTTTTTTTTCTTTCATTTATTACATAAAGTACATAGCCTTTTTTGTTGAACACATGGGTGATCACACAAAAGCCTGGAATATAGGTTTCTTTAGTTTTTCCCTTTGAAAATAGAATGAGAAGACTACATAGGCTTTTTTCTTTAAATAAATTTGTACTGATATATTTTGGTTCTACATCATCAAAATTTTTTCCTATATACTCTCTCCCCTTTCTCTGGGTGATATCCCTTATAGCAAAAGAATTTTTTTTAAAAAAATGCGGAATTAGAGGAAAAAAATTGTCAAAACCAACCAACATAATTAAAAGAATAGACAATATAGGCAATATTCCACAGACAGAATGAGCTTTTTAAAATGATTTTTTTAAATTAGTGAGCATTAATTTTTTTCTCTCTCCCACATCCCCCTCTTCTCCCACAAAAATAAAAAGAGAAAAAACTCTTCATAGGAAATATGCATAGTTGAGCAAAACAAATCCTCATAATGTGTGTATGTCTGTCAGGAAGTGGGTAGCAGTCTTTAGGAATCATGAAAAATCACTCTATTGATCTGAGTTTTCTAAGTCTTCCAAATTTGTCTGTTGTTACAATGTTGTTATAGATAATATGAATTCGTCTCCTGATTCATTTTGTATCAGTTCATACCATTCTTCCCAGATTTCTCTGAATCTGTACCCATTATACTTTCTTATGACAATAATATTTCATCATCTTCACATACCATAATTTGTTCAGCCATTCCCAATGCAAAAACAGCTACTATAAATATTTTTGCATATAAAAAACCTTTTCTTCTTTCTTTGATGTCTTTTGAGTACAGACCTAGCAGTGCTATTAATGGGTCAAAAGGCATGAGCTGCTCAGCAATTTTTTCAGTATAGGTCCAAATTACTTTCCATAATGGCTGTACCAACTCCCCACCTCCACCCACATTCATCACTTTCCTTTTGGGTCCAACTTTACCAATGGGATGGTATGCTTCTGACCAGCCACCTAGTACCGTCCCCCACTACCATGTGAGCCACTGCAAATGGCATCATCCTTCCTACAGCCAAACGATATAGAATCAACAGATGCAGACAAGCTGCACACAAATGTTATTTTTTAACTGGATGACCTAAAATGCAGTGAAGAAGCTTGTTATATATAAAGTGGTGCTGGGGTATAGTTTCTTGTCAAGATTTCTTTTGTTAATTGTCACCTCATTTATTTTATAAATGATAGTTCTCCCAATGCCATGTTTGCTTAAAATGGAGATGCGGCGATAGTCTTCTTCTTTTTAAATTTATTTGGGCATTTTTTTTTAAGTTTTCTGGGCCTCAGTTTTCTCATCTGTAAAATAAGATTGCACTCAATGACCTCCAAAGTCATTTCCATGTCTAAAGGGCACAGAAAAGGGATAGATCAATGACACAGGCTAATAAGAAAAGACCAGTGCAAAGACCAGTGAGAGCAACCATAGCAATGACCACTAAGAGAGTCCAGGCAGGTCGGTAACACACAGCTGATGAGAGGTCAGGGATACACCACGTGGGCCTGAACAAAGAACAGCTAACTGACCCCAGCTAGAATTAAAACCTCGGTCTCATCAGCACTGTGCTTTAGCCCAATGTGCTCACCACTAACACACAATGAATTTTATATATAAACACTGGTTTTATTCAGCACACTTTTGTGCATTTTCAAAAAAAAGATTTATCTTAAAAAAATCATCTCAGACATCTCTTGATGCTTCAGGAAAATCCAACAGAAGAGTTAAGACCCAACCTGCATAACACAGACTAAGCCTTGTTCTATTAAAATAAAGAACCATTTGTTGACTCTGCTCAGAAAACTCCTACATGAAAAATAAGTAAAGTGTAAAGCCACAAACATCCATCCCCCAAAGACACAGATTAGAGCTGCCCAGCTGTTTTCATTATCAGGTAGTACAAATTCCCTCCATCCTCTCTCTCACAGCACCAACCTGCTGAGCTCCATCTCCATTCACCAGATGAGGCATCATGGCGACCTCTCCACTCAGCAATGGTGGCAGTTCCAGAGGGATTTGGTCGGTCATCATCATGGTGACGTACATTCATGGAGAGTTTTACTCAACTGGCTTCCTGCAAGAGAAAATAACCCGCCATTAATAAGACAAAGTAGTGCCATGAGGGAAGAAATCTCCCCTAAAACTAGAGCGTGTGCCCAGGGTCCTCCCCTGCTTCAGAAAAGGATCAGGTCTGAAATCAAAACTGATCCTTCCATTCAGGGATTCCCTGGTTCAGATGGAAGGTGGGGTAGGACAAGGCATGCCTCAGGAGGCCTGCATTCCAGCCCATAGGTCATATACACTGGGCGTATTTCATCACCTATAAAATATTAACATCAGATCTATTTGTCAGGACTCCTCTAAAATAAGATAGCTGACATTGGACAAGTGAAAAGAACCACACCATGAGAGTTATGATTTTCAAGCAGATCACCCCAAAGTGAAAGACAGAACAAAATGGAAAGTCCTATAAACAAATGCACTTTTCTCATGTTGAAATCAGCACAACATTCACGGACAACTTATAGGACCTGGTGGAGAAAGGTTCATTAGCCATGCTGCCCTCATCCCCGTTATTTTCTGTCCCCAACATCAAGTAATTAATCAAGTATGGCCTTGAGGGATTACTTCCACCCTTGGCTCGAATCTTTGCTCAGCGTCTTTTTAACTGTTCATTAACCCTATCCACTTAGTTAAGGCCCCACCGTCCCTATTCCCAACAAGCCTACTATCTAGCTCTATGCCCTGACTCATGGCATCCCTTATGCTTATACAGTCATTCCCTGACCCTTGTGAACATTATTTCTCCCTCTCTGAATTTCTCATAGTAACTGCCTTCAAATCAAACACTCATTATGCACCTATTGCAAGCATGCGAGATGGCGCTAAGCTCAGGAGATTTAAACAAAAAAATTCCCTCTCAAGTTTTGGAAACCACTATAGGAAGACGGAAGAGTCAATTCCAGGACTGGAGACTGGGGGTGGAGTGGGAGAGAACAGGAGATGGAGGGAGAATAGATGGAGGGAAAGGGCAGGGGAGCAGAGCAAGTAAAGGGAAAAGAGGAGCAAGAAGATAAGAGAAAAGAGAGGAGGGGAAGAGGTGGGGAAGGAGGAAGAGCAAAGTGGGTAGGAGAGGGGAGAGAGGAGATTAGAGGAAGGAGGGAGAGAAGGGCAGAAGGAGGAAGAGGAATAGAGCAGGGGAAGCGGGGTGGCCTTGGAGGTAGGTGGGGAGCAACCACTAGCTACTCATTACAGCTTCATCTTTAGAAGCTAATTATTTTAAGCACCATTGGATAAAGTCTTGTCCCAACTAGGGTAAGCATGTTTTCTAATAGCAAAGTCTAATAATCCAATGTTAACAGGACCAGCCTGCTGTTTTATGAGACAATTACTCCATTCCTAAGTAAATCAAAGTGCAAAACCCAAAGCCAAGTCATTTCTTTGCCCAGAAAGGCAGATGGATATGGAGTATTCCTATTTCTGCTAATACTACAGTCACAAATGGAAGAAGTATCAGAAAGGAAGCTACGAATGTCACTCCTTTGACTAGCATACCTGGGGTTCCCTCCTCCCCGCTTCCCCTCCTTAGAATGGAAGCTAAGTCTGGAGGGTAGAGGCCATTTAGGGGTTGGTGTCTGTATCCCCAGGGCCCAGCACAATGCGGAACATATTCACAAGATCATGGATTGTCACTTTACACCAGGAAGGTACCTTAGTCCAACCCCTTCCTTTTAGAGATAAGGAGTAAATGCTTGCTGAGTTTAACTAAATTTTGATAACTCTCACATCATACTTTGTTCTTCCTGGGAGGATAAGGACCATCTTCTTTCCAAAGACTTAGAGACCACAGAATAATAGAAGCCATCTCATTTTACAGATGAGGAAACTGAGACCTATCAAATTTAAGTGTCTTACATGGGGTCAAACACGCAGGAAATCAGCAGTGCCCAAATATAAACCCAGATCCTCTAACAGCAAATCAGTGCTTTCCACTGTGCTAACCAGCCTACTAGATGTTGAGCTTGGATATATATCTGTATAGGTGTTCATTTTAAATTGTTCTTTCTCCAAAAATACCCTGAATTGATACCTAGGGCCATAGTACATTTCACAGCACCTACAGGTGGCTTCAAACATAAAGAATCTTTATGCTTCAGTCCATGTATAAACTTTAGAGTAGCATATATGTGAATCCCTACTGCTGACATAAGCATCAGCTACATATTGACTAGCACATAGCAGGTCCTTAATAAATGCTTAACTGATCGCATCATCACAGCCACCATCAACCAGCAGAAAATCCCCTTTCCCCAATATATACAATATCATAGTTTTGCTAGATTAGAAATCATGACTCCCCAAAGATAAGGAGAGGAGCTCAGATATGGACATCCTAAAGGTTGCATGATGGGGTTTGAATACGGAAGAAACATCAAGAGCATAAGGAGATGGGGGGATTGAAACAGTGGGAAACCCTGGCGTCGGCAAATCTGCTGGAGTTCTACAAATCTCCATGGGTCACACTCCCAACACAACACCTAGACAGCCAAAAGTCTGTCCAACATCTTGACCCATCAGCCAATGAGAGTTTCCAACACAATTTATAAACTGATCTTCCCTCCCTTCAGAAACAGGCATCCACCTCTGTAGCTAACGAGGAAGTGGTGAGTGCCAGTAGGAAAAAGAGTGGATTTAGAAGGCGTACCTTGGAATCGGGCGTCTTTGGGCAAGTCACTATCTCTCTGTCAGACTTGGGATCGGAGAAATGAAAGGACTGGACTTGAGATCTCTTCTAGTTCTAAACCCTTAATCCTGAGGCTCTGGACAAGAAGATCTCCAAGATACCTTCCTGATTTTCCCTAAGAAATGTAATTTCTAACCCAATCTCCCCTCCCTCAACCAAAAAAAAAAAAAAAGCCCCAACCCTACCTGATATGTATTTTTTCAATTTATTTATCTGTGTTTTCTCTAAGTAGAATGTAAGCTACTTGAGGACAAGGTCTGCTTTGTTTGTGTCTTTGTATTCCTACCACCCAGCACGGTGCCTTGCATATAGTAGGTGTAAATAAACCCTTGCTGAATGAACTGAACTGAACTGAGGTGAACCCTGTGATCCAACAGAAAAATGCCATCTGTCTCTTACAGGTAACTTTCTTTGCATACATCTTGTTTCATGAAGTGGAAGACAACTAAAACTTGTGTTTTCTCCAGGGATTAGATGGATTATCGATCAATTACTTGTATATATGTACTGGTTACCACAGACAACTAAGAAAAATTTCTACATTAAACTCTCCTTCAAAAGTCTACCACGGCAATTGACTTGTATACTTTTTATTTAGACTAACATAATGTGAGGACTTTAAGCATTAACTGGATTGGAGTCCTTATACTTTCAGTGTCTAGTGCAATGTCTGGAACATAGTAAGCACTTAATAAATGCTTACCGAATGAATCATTTTACCTTCCTTTTCTGTTGGCCAACTATTACCTGAAATTCTAAGCCCTGCTTTCTAAGAGTTCATAAGAGGTAGACCAGACTCTGTCTCTATGGAAAAACAGAGAAACAGATGCAAACAAACGAGGCTGTGTCCTCTACCCATAGGATCTGAATGGAGTTTCTGTGTCCTCAACAGATGCAGCTGATGCTTTTGCCTGTCCAGAAGGCAAACGGACGTACGGGGAATGTGGGGTGGCCATCTCCAGGCAAGGAAGTGACCCTGTAATTACACAGAGAAATGTTGGACAAGATCTGTGGTGTCAACGCAGAGAGAAGCAAGGTTAGAGAGAGAGGAGGACCAACAGGGGAGAGGAAGGAGGAGACTGGGGAATCTATTTAAATCCCTTTTCTAACAAAGAACTATACATTCATTTTAATCAAAAGGGTATTTCCTAGGCCAGAGGAATCTTCTCAGTTGGATCCATAGGCTTCACCAGACCGGGCTAATGCAGTCGTCTATGACTCCTTCATAAAAATGATGAAGAACCCCTGATCTGAGAGTCCTTTGTGCCCACACTGTGTATAAAACTGTGTTTACTTCGTCCCTGGGTGAAATATAATAAGCCCAGCATAGCATATCTCCCAGCTTCACTCCTAGAGATGAGGAAAATTAGTCTAATCTTTAGGCAGAACTCATCACTGGCATCTTCCTCTACCAATACGACCAAATGAGGCATAGTTCCTTCCTTCTACCCAAAGAGAAATATAGACAAACAGGGTATTGATCCCTGGTCTTCTGGGAAACAAACGTCACCTACCACTATTGGGACCCAGAACACAACACGGTCCTGTGGAAGCCACAGTGCCTCACACACAGAGGACAAAGACACCTGCCACAGCTGGTGAAAAGGTACCAAACAGGGGCAGCTAGGTGGCACAGTAAGTAGAGCACCAGCCCTGGAATCAGGAGGACCTGAGTTCAAATCCGGCCTCAGACACTTGGTACACTTACTAGCTCTGTGACCTTGGGCAAGTAACTTAACCCCAACTGCCCTGCCTTCCCCCTCAAAAAAAAAAAAGGTACCAAACCTTCCCTCTGTGGGAGCCCAGTGGGCCTCTTCACAATAATTGTGTCTGACTAAAGCAGATGGAAAGAACCAGATCCAACCAAGTCAACTCCAATCAGGAGGCCAAAGCCTGAACCAATGCTGTCTTCAATAAAGCCATAGGCCCAGGTTAGGAGGGAGGCACTGCCTGGTTTAATCAAGCCCCAGGTGCCTCCTTTCTCCTCAGTCAGACCTATGAAGGTGTGATTCTCTTTCTAATTTAGAATTTTAACAGCCAGTTTCGTGGTGTTTTCATTCATTGCCTAAGTGGTGGCCAGTCTTCCTCAGCAAGCATCCTTGATTGGGCATCAGGAAACTCTTATACCAGTGATAGTTAATGTCCAATCGGATCTAACTCTTCATGACCCCATGGAGACCTTACTGTCCAAAGATACTGGAGTGATTTACCATTTCCTTCTCCAGCAGATTAAGGCAAACAGAAGTTAAGTGACTTGCCCGAAGTCACACAGCTAGTAAGTGTCTTAGGCTAGATTTGAACCCAAGTCTTCCAGGTCCAGTGTTCTACCCACTGAGCTCCCTAGCTTCCTCCTAGGCAAACGGAGGCTAGTAAGTATCTGAGGTCACATGTGAACTTAAGTCTTTCTGACTCCAGGCTCAACGCTCCATCCACTGAGCCACCTAGCTGCCCCTGTACCAGTGACACTTCCACTCAATAGCCCCCATGCTACTGCTGCGCTCTCAGTTCTAGCATCTGTTCTTAACAGTTCTAACTCTACCCTCACTTCTTTCTACTATGACTGCATTACACTTTTAGCAGAGCTATAATCCAACTCTTCTCCCTTCTATTTGCTGCTGTATACTCAGGAAACCATGTCATCTCCCTCGTTGGTATGATACATAAAACGAATTCTTTGGAAGGGTCCCCTATGAACACAACACCAGAATGTACGTGTGCGTGTGTGCGTGCGTGTTTGTTTATATGTCTGGTAGGCAATAAAAAACCAAGGGGAATCAACAAACCCATTAAAAGGGGCTTGGTCCATGGATCAAAGGAAAGTAACTGTGGCCAGCACAGAGGTCAAGGCCAGAAAACCATGAGGTCCAGGGGTGAAGACAAGAAAATACAATCTGCATTTGGAAGCAATAGCTTCCAAGAAGCTGAGAAGCAAGATCATGAAAACAACCATGGGGAGGAAGAAATATGGGACTTCAACTAATGTCATTTGCTTTTCTGCACAAAACCAGCCTAAGGCATCATCACTTGATGGCAGTATGAAGATATTAAGCACTTACTACAAGCCTATGTTCCAGGCTTTGTGACAAGCACTGCGGATACCAAAGAAACAGGGAAATAGAGTCACAGTCTCTACTGTGAGGAAAAAAGCTTTGAAGGCTCTTGCTCCTATATAAATGTGCATTTCTAATAGTATTCAATAACTCTTCTGGGCACTGAGGATACTAAGACAAAATGTAGAACAGCATCTCTTGCCTTCAAGAAGTTTATATTCTACCAAGAGGAAAAGGAAATACAGAACACATGCAAAATCAAGACCAAATTCTCAACTGTGGCTCCAGAAAGTTGCTTTGTAGATTAATTGACTGAACTCAGCACAGGTTGAGTAATAAAACTGACCAAATGTGCTCGTTCTTAGATGATACCCCTTCTCTCAAATATTCTTTTAGTTGTACAAGACCAATCGATCCTAGGATCACAGGTTTAGAATTAGACAACATGTACAGGTCATTTTACCCAACCCCCTAATTTTACTCCACTTCCCAAGAAGTCTTCAGTGGCTTCCTTTTGTTTCTAGGACAAAATCCAACATCCTCAGCATAACATTGAAAGCCCTTCCCAACATGGCACCCTCTGAAATTTCCAGGCTTCTTCCATTGACTTACCCCTCCTTTCCAGTAAAACTGGCCTGCTAGCTGTTCCCCAGTTTGCCATATTTTATCTCTTGCTTCTGTAACTTTACCCAGATGGACGCTCGTGTCTGGAACAAACCTTTTCCTCTTCTTCCCCAGGTAGGAGCCCTCAATTCCTCAAAAGCACAACTAAAGCACCACCTCTGACCGAAGGCTCTTTGTTGGTACTGAGTCTCTCCCTGCTTAAAATACATTGTACATCCCTTTGTAATTGGGTCTACTTGCATATACGATGTTCCCTTCTCAACAAATGTCTGCTGCTTAAGGGCAGAGACAGTTTCAATCTTGCTTGTGTATCCCCAGCACCTAGCAGCACCGTTCCAGGCGCAAAAGAAGAATTTTATCATAGGCTCATCTAAAGCCAGAAAGGACTCAGAAGTCATCTAACCCAACCTCTACATTTTACACATGAGGAAACCGAGGCTCAGAAAAGTGAATTACCAGGCCCAAGCTCCAAGGGCACTTAGTTGCTGAGCAGAAACATTCCTGATTTCATGAAATACCATAACAGCAACTACAATGCTTCTGACAAATTTTAAAATCTTTTCTCCCACACAAACACTACTCTAACAAGACTACATCCTGAAGTGCCTGTCTAGCCAACCTGTTTACCCTAAAATTACCATTAATAATAAGAAGAAGAATATTCATGCCTGGCATTTTGGACAGAGCTGCCCTCAACACAGGCAGGATGAGCTGGATTCAAGTCCTGCCTCTGATACATCCTGGCAGCAGACCTCAATTCCTTCACTTCTCTCTGCCCTTGGTAACCCTCTAGGGTGCAGATTGTCTGCCCTATCTGTGCTGGTTGATCAAACCTCCTCAAGGAAATTCTGTAGACCAGCACAATCATAGGTCCTGTCTTCAAAAGCAAAATAGTTGGGAAGGAAGAGGTACATATGGAGAAATGGATGATATATAAAAACCAAAGCCATCAATTAACAGGAGATAAACAGATTTTTTTTCTCCCCTTAAACAGATGAGGAAATGGAAGCAGAGATCAAGCGACTTCACCAAAGTCACTCAGCCAGTATCTGAAACCAGGTGCTCCCACTCTATCTGTGGAAATCACTATTCTCTCCTCATACTTAGCAGCTCTCCCGCTGCACCCTCCACAGAAACAAGCTTCCATTCCTGTCAAGATACAGAGCAAGTTAAGAAACACTGGATGAGGCATGAGTATTATAATAATGATAATAGTAATAGATCCCACCAGCAAAGCCTTCTACACTTTCTACAAGTATTTTCCTCACAAAAGACCCCATTAGGAAAGTAATAATAAAGCCACACATGCAGAAAGAGTTTCAAAGTTTACAAAGCATTTCCAGACAGTATCTCATTTAATCCCAATATCAACCCTGGGAGGTAGGCACTATCATAATCCCCATTTCACATACTAGGTAAGAAACTGAGATCCAGTGAGCTGCCCAAGGTCACACAGCTAGTGTCTGAGACAGGATTTGAACCCAGGTCTTCCTGACCTGAAATCTAGTGCTCTAAGCCCTACAGCAAGCTACCCCTCCTAGGTATAAAAGAACATAATCCATATATGCCTCATCTCTCAGAAAACACTTTCCCAACATGTCTAGCTTTCACTCACTGGCCTAAGGTTTTACTCCAAATTCCTTCCCATTCCACATTTCAGACCTGAACTTGTTTCCATTGCAACCCTGAGCCCTCACATTTCCCCTAACCACAGGTCCTAACTCTAAAAACCACATGGC
Source organism: Trichosurus vulpecula (assembly GCF_011100635.1). NCBI lineage: Eukaryota > Metazoa > Chordata > Mammalia > Diprotodontia > Phalangeridae > Trichosurus > Trichosurus vulpecula. Next base: position 246,285,104 of record NC_050576.1, on the reverse strand, counting down.
TTCATGCCTCACCTACCCTATTCTTTTGATTGACAGGGAGAGGATGCCACGCGAGCTTTTGTGGTTAGCTTCCCCCTCTCCTTGGAGAACAAGACCTTTATTACCTGGTAGAAAGAGCCAGCCCTGAACACACAGGAAGGGATTGTGAGGAGGGGGGATGGGAGCATCCCTCTGGCACCAAAAGGAACAGCCCCATCCTTTTGGGAGATGTTTAAGTCAAACTAGATACCGCTCAAAGCGTTTTAGTGAAATCTGGAAGAAATCTTAGAGCTTTAGTTGGCCCTGGATAGCCAGTCACCCACACTCCCCTTTAGGGGCAAGAAAGGGGGAGCATTCTTTCTACCTTTGTACCTCCTACACGATGGGGCAGGGGGGCAGGACAGTGGGGAGAGCCATCTGACTTGGAGCCAGAGAAGTGACTGGGGCCAAGGAGGAACCTCTCACTCATCATTCGTTCATTCCTGTGGTCAAGTCTCATAGGATGAATCAAGGTCTGTGAGACTAGAGACGAGCCTCTAATGGGAGCTGTTCCCCTGAGGCATGGGACAACCAACTCCTCCCTGCCATTTCCCCCCCCTTACACAGATGAGGAAACTCAAGCAGAGAGATTAGGGCCTTCTCCAAAGTCACCTGGCAATGATGTGAAATCAGGTCCTCGAGCTCTTTCTGCTGAATCCATTTTCTCTCCTTGTACTTGGTAGCTCTCCCCCTGCACCCTCCACAGAAACAACTTTCCATTCCTTTCAAGATACAGAGTGAATTAAAAAACACTGGATAAGGCATTAGCAGAACCTGCTTCTCCAGAGATTCCCAGGGTCCTTTTCAAAGGCTCTAGCACTACCACAAAAGCTGACTTTTCCGATGGAAAAGTCCTGACCCCAGGGTGAAGCTATTCTAGGAGCAATTCAGCACCAGACCTTCAAAAAAATGTCCCCAAGTACTCCCCTGTTAGTCAGTGACCCCAAGTTTCCTTACATTAATTCAAGATGTGAAGCAAAGCGATACAGTATGAAAATTAAGTCCGTATGGGCCAGGAGACACCACCCCTAAGAGCCCCCGAAAGAACAAAGCAGGGCCACCATAACCCAACGGGCTGATTACAACCAAACAGCATGACCCGATGGGTAAAATCCCAAGTCAGCACTCAACTACAGGAGCTGCGCCAACCTCTTTTTGCTGACACCCCTAAGAGGGTTCTGGGTAGGCTTAATTATGGAATGTCGCAAGAAAACTTTTGGCAAGTAGTCGGGCCAAGAGGGCTGGTCGACTACAAGGGACTGGGTTGGAGGTTTTCTTTGTGAATTTCCATGCCTGGTATTAAAAGCACACAAAGTAAACAAACAAGTTCAAAATTTATGTAGATCTATGGCAATTAGGTAAATAACGCAATAATCAGCCCATGAGAGATCCCCATCACTAATTCTGTGTCATTAAAACACACCCAAATGCATATATATCTCCTAAAAAGCCACAGGTTCACTTCCAATAAAATATATATTGGCCAATTAATTTAACATAATCCAAACAGCATGGTGTGCTGCAGGCCTATTTTGCTTACCCTTTAATAAAATTCTCTTGTCTACTAAGAATTTGGGGCTTTGTGGTTTGCAAAGAGACTGATGAAAATCTGCTGTCTCCAATGACTTAGCTTCTTCTGTTGCAAAAGCCATTTATGTCAACCACAGAAACTTACTGCCACTTGGGACAGCAATTATCCAAAATATGCTGTCATCAGTAACTGGTTAGGGGAAAAATCAAAACATGGGTAAAAATGACAACTTGAAAACCCACCACCTCAGAAGACAAGGGTCTTTTCCCAAACAAAAAGAATTCTTTCTTCAGACTTTATAAAGGGCCAGTATCATTACAGACTACTGAACCCGATGAATCAGAAAAATACAAACTCTACAATAAACAGTTTTGGTGTTTGTTTAATTTACAAACTAGAAAGATTTATGCCAGGAGTAGGAAGGTTCAGTATTGGCAAAATTATAAATATTAGAAATTACAAATCATGTGACTATTTTAAGTGGGAAAAATACATCACCCAATACTTGTATGATTGGTTGATTGGTTGGATGACAACCAGTGTATGATTAAGCCAAAGATAAAAGGCCAATTATGTACCAGAAGGGAAGAATATCAGACGGATGGCCCAACAAATGACATAATTTCACTAATAGGTGCAAAAAAAAAAAAAAGGGAGGAAGAGGGAAGTCTTGGATAAAATATAGCATCATTTACATTTTTTTTTACAAGACACACTAAAACTACAAGACTACAAGGAAATTTCCTTAATAGAATTGGATTAAGTCTTACTCCAATGCCTCACCTTGGCATAAAGGGGGAACCACTTTGTTTTCAAGCATTGTGCCCCTCACAGCACAAACTAAGGCCAGCACTAATAAACCAAAAATTTTCAAGGAATAGCGTGGTAATGAACCAAGCATTGGTTTTCACAAGGATTCTGCCTGGCTAAATTTGTGGAGACTCATCATCTGGATGGCCATAGGAGGATGGATTTTATTTTTTTAATCAACAGCATCTCCCAAAGATCATCTCCTAAATTTATAGAACCATGGCAATCTGGGTCTGTGTTCAGAATACCTAAGTGAATGGAATCTCAGTTCTGTAACTTACTAAAGTACTATAAGGTATTTATTTGAAATCAAGAGCTAGCCTGATACACAACAGAAAAATACTAGAAATGGTCCCACTAAACACAGACAGGGAGAGGAGTAGTCATCGTCACCACGTCTGTTTAACATAGTTATAGAAATGAGCACCGGAAATGGAAAAGGTAATCATGCAGGTGGTATTATGTAATAACAGTAACATCTAGCATTTATATAGCACTTTAAAGTCTGCGAAGCACTTTACATATACGCTGCCTCCCTTTGTCTTGACAATAACCCTAGATGGCAGGTGCTACTATTATCCCTATATTACAAATGAAAAAACTAAGGATGAGTGGTTAAGTGAATTGCCTTGCTGACTCTAAATCCCCTGCTCTATCTACTGTGCCACCTACCTGCCTCAAACCTAAAAGATGAAGCTAAAAAAAGTAATTAATTTAGCTCATAAATTACTTTTTAGAAAGGTAACGAAGCATAAGAGGCAGCTTGATGGTTCTGTGTAGAAAGTGCCAGGCATGGAGTCAGGAAGACCTGAGTTCAAATCTAGTCTCAGACACTTAATACCTGGGTGACCCTAAGCAAGTCACTTAACCCTGCTTCCCTCAATCTCTTCATCTGTAAAATGATCTAGAGAAGGAAATGGCAAACCACTCCAGTATTTCTGCCAAGAAAACCCCAGGAATAGTCAATGTCCACAGAGTCACAAAGATGGAACAGCTGAGCAACAACGAGAAGGCATAAAATACACTCGCAAAATCACTTGCCTTTTTAAGCATCACTAGTAAAAGTAAGGAAATATTGATAGACAAATATAATGTATAATAATGATTAAATGTTACCAAATATCTGGGCACAGATCAAGGCACACACATAAAAGGTAGCTGATATGTTTTTGATGGAAAAAGAGTAAACTTAACAATCAAATTTATATTGCCTATCTATGAGTACCTGGGGCCAACAGAGTAAAAATGTTGATACTATCAAATCAATTCATAGAGTTACTGCAATGGCAATCAAAATACCAATGAACTACCTTACAAAATTATATGGGAGAACAAGAATGAAAGGGGAATTATGGGAGGAAAAAAATACACTGAAAAGGTGACCTGACCCATGAGATATCAAAATAATCCATTAAAGTGGTAATCATCAAAACCAGCTGGTTCTGAGTTAAAAATAAAAGAGGAAAAAAAAATAGCTCAGTGAAACAAAATTGAGAATCCTGAAATAGAATTAAATATATACAAGAGATTAGAGTCCAACAAATACCAAGATATAAAAAGATTACGAAACATCTTTAATTAAAATTATTAGGAAAATTAGTTTAGTTTTTTTAATAAATTAGGTCCACGGCTCACATTATGCCTCGTATATAATTCCAATTAGAAAAGCGACCTAATTTTTAATTTAAAAAAATCGAATATTATATCTATCTCAATTGTCAAGAAAACTTGTCAGCTACAATTGGAGACAAAGAAACAGAAGAAATTGCTGGAAGAAAGGAAACATGATTACACAAAGTTATTGTGTGTAACAAAAACCAGTATGCTTAAATGCAAAACAAAAACATACTGGGCAAAAACCTTTGGTGTTTTGGTTTTTTTTTTTTTATGTCAGATGAAAAGCCCTCCAGTCCTAAATCTGCCTGACATCCTATTTCCCAATGAAGAAACAGTAGAAGGATGTGAACAATGTCAGGAAAAACAAATCATTATTCATAACTTGAAGAATTTATTCAAGCTGGCAATGAGAGAAATACAAATTTAGGCAACTGCAAGGTGACACAATATATTAAGTTGGCAACAAGAGTTAATAATGATAAAAATCCAGAGGTGGTGGCTGCGGGCGCCATTACTTTCTGGGTGGAGTTGTCAATCAGTGCAATCTCTGGATGGCAACAGGGTCCACCGAAGAGACTGCCAGGTATAAAACTGACTGCACCTTTTGAGCCAGTGATTTCACTTCTGAGATTACATCTGAGGGAGTTGTTTAAAATCCAAGTAGGCCCAGCTGCACAAAATTATTTACTTAAGACTCAACTGTTACAGCAAAGCACCCAAAGGACCTATCTAGCCAACAACTGAGAAACAGGCAGTAGATGTAGCCCTGCTGTCAACAGAATGGATAAATTGTATCATAGCAATAACTGTAAATACAAAGAAATAGCTATAGATGAAACAAGGTAAGGTAGAGTCTTATAAGCAAGAAAGATTGTTAGAACCCATGTGGTATCAATGACAACACAGCGATAAAACTGACAAGGTCTCTGATGGAAGAGATCAGAAAGCGGAAACAGACCAAGTAAGACCACAGATCTAGGACAGACATGAAGTGAGAGGCCAGCAAGTCCAATGCCCTTGTTTGGATGTTTTAGAAAACCAAGGCCAGCAAGTTTACATAGGTGGGGGTCAGAGCTATGATTTGAACTCATATCCTGACTATGGAATCAGCCTTCATTCCCAGTGTTCTTCCATCATCAAAATGTTAAGTAGTTAAGATTTTGTAACAATTTTTTTTTGGTTACATTGTTCCCCATGATGTTTGATTCTAACCATTGGGATGATTATAAAAGTTTATAATCCAAAAAGTTTTGAAGAAAAGGAAGTCAGACTTACTGAATGTTTTATAGGCGGTAATAAATTGCAGATACAAGACTGTATTTGTCAACATTTTCTATAATTCTAAGAAACGTAAACTCCTTTTGTTCTGGTTTATAATAAACCTTTAAAGAGAAAGTGTCACGTAGTGGATAGAGAGCCGGCCTCCCAGTCAAGAAGCCCCAGGTTCAAATCCACTATGGTAGATAACGGCTAGAACTCCGTAAGTTACTTAACCGCTCAGTGCCTCCATCACAAGGTATGGGAATTTCCGTCTTCAACCAATGAAATCACATGTTCAGATCCAGCCCATGTGCTTTTGAGTATTTCTGCCATGCTATGAACAAAACCACTTCCCTTCCCCTCAAAAGAGGAAAATCAAGCAGAGAATCACAGAGCCAAGTACCCCCCTAACAACAGTCTTGGGAAGATAAGCTAACAGTCAGGAGTCTTCCTACAATGGCATCTGTCCCTTACAGCCCATGTGCAGGGTCAGCAAGGTCTTAAAAAAAGTGGGGGGGGGGGGGTGGGGGGGAGAAGCAGGGAGAGAAGGTCGCAACACAATAAATTTTGTATGGCAAAGGGTCATCAAAGTGCCTCCTGATTTTTCCAAGCCCATCAAAAATAAAAGTCTTTCTCATACTGTCTGAAACAGATTTTTAAAAGGGAAGCATCTTGAATCCTCTTCTAAGGCCTGGAAACTAAGGAAGAAGCTTTTCACCCCCATCTATCCTTTCTCTATATTCCTATAACTTTACACAGTGCGTGGCACATGGTAAGCACTTACTAAATGTCTGCAGGCTGACCATCTAATTAATGCCAGGAATGCTTTCAAATAGAGAAAAACCACAAAAGCAGCAAAAATATCAAGAGAAAGAGAACAGTTTCTCTCCCCCTCCCCCTCTCCTCTCCCTCTTCCCCACCTTTCTCTCCTTACCTCTCCTTGTCCTTCTCTGTCTCCCCACTTTCCTGTCTCTCTGACTCTCTCCCTCTCTCTCTCTCTCTCAAATGGTGGGAAATTTGTTCACCAGTCAATCTCCAAGGGGTGGATTCTAAGCCATGTCTTAGTACAAGGGAACCAGCTGCTCTTCCCCCTCCCAGGCCACAGTAAATACACATAATCACTTGGCACCCCAGACATTGCTGAACTTGATATGGGCCACTGCCAATGGGCCCAAGAGGGCACCCAGGCAGAAGTCCCAACTCAGCCCTTCAGGCCCAATCCAGGTGACCACACAGCTGGCTGCCTGCTTTGAGACTGAATCAGAGAATCACTGGTGTTACAAGCAATCTCAGAAGCCACCCAGACCAACAGACACCTGAATAGATAGCTATCATGCCTTCCCCTCAAAGGAAAATGAGCAACATTTCCCAGAAATATAACTAGGAAGGGACTAGGTCTTATTATTGGGTATTAGAGATTATGAAAGCGCTTCAGGCTAACAGGAAAACAAACCCAACCCCGCTTCATTTTTCCCTATGGAACAGTTGTCCCTGGATATCCCTAAAACATGCTCAGATGGAAGCTGGACCTAAGACAGATGCCCTGACTTTACGGGATTCTGCCAGGCTGAACTTTCCAGCTCAGTCCTATGGCCATGTGCCAGTGACTCCTGCCATGGCTGGCCACTCCAATGAGTTAAGGAGGGGTGATAATTGTTCATGCAGAAAAGCCTCTTGAGACATGAGCAGTACCAGGAGGTATGCACACAGCTGGTTGGTTAAGGCACAAATAGTCTGGAATGTCTTCTGGTCTGATGTGTGTGTGTATGTGTTCATTAGTGGAGTAAAGCACAGCCATCTGAAAAATGTCCTAACCTTCAGGCCCTTTGTGTCCGCTTCCAAACACAGGAGATTAACTGGAAATGTTAAAAGAGACATGGGAGGACCAGGCAGGCATTTTTATTCTGACTTTTCTTTTTCCTTATTTCTTCTTTTTTCTCTAGACACTGGATTGATGTACTGAATGAAGTTTTATCAACCAACAATATTTACTGAGTGTCTCCTCCGAGCCCTCTGATGTTTTTTAAATTTTTTTTTCGAGCCCTCCGACGTTAAACAGACCTCTCTGTACATCCCCCCCGCCAAAGTGCTTCACCCTTTTTAAATAAGAAAAGATATTTCTATCTTTTATTAGAAACTGCTGATATCTTTTAGGCTAGAAAAAGCAATATTTAAAATGTAGACCTGCTCTGTCAGAGGCAGCGGTGGCGTAGTGAATAAAAGCTGGCCTCGAAGTCAAGAAGACCAGAGTTCAAATCCCACCCGTGATACATATGGTCTGTGTGGTCCTGAGTAAGTCACTTAAGCCTGTGCTCTAGGCAATTTACAGAGAAGGTACAGATCTACATTGGTAGAGGGAGTTTCCTCATTTGGGAGTTATGAATACCTATAAAATCACAGGTCCCAATCCCTATTCCTCTCCCCAATTCCTTCAGAAACTTACTGTTCCAACAAGCCCATGATTTCATTGATTTAGGTGCTCCTTATATAAGACTGCAGATCACTAATCACTCATGTGTATGATCTTGTCTTCATCCTCCCATTATCCACCCTCCGACCCTGGCCAATATGCTGGTTAGTGGTATTCATCAAAGTCTCCCCTGTGTGGGTACCAATGGAACACACGGGCCTGGCTACTACCACAAAGCCCTACACTACTGAGAACCTAAGTTCTCAAAAACTATGCATGGAAGAAGGAAAACTCTGGCAAATCCAGTAAAAATGCAAAGGCTTCTGGGGCCAGTCCAGGCCACAGACAACGAATACTTTCCATAGACCAGGTATGGAGAGGCTCAACACCAGGAAGTTGGCCACTTTTTGTCCTTTGGAAACCCATGAAAGAAGGAAAAATACAAAATTGCATTCAGATCTGTGCTCTTCCCCTCTAATGCTGCAGTGACCAACCAAGGCATGAAAGAAAGCCAACCTGAACAGCTAACCTATATTAGCGACTTCATGTCATTATAAAATCTTCAATTGTGAAAGCGATTTGATGTCCCCAACAAGCGGCAATACTTCCCTAAGGTTTCTGAACTCAACAGAGAAAATTATAATAGCTAACATTTACATAGCTAGCGTTAAATTGGCAAAGTGATGAAAATGTAGCACCATAGAGACTCCCAAATAGGATCCACTCAAATGCACACAAAAAGAACTATTTGGCAAACGTTAACTGATAGGAAGAGGTGGCATCTACTTAACATTTTATCTAAGGCGAAGGTTATTAACCTGGAGTCTGTAAACTTTTTTTTAAAAATATTTTTTGTTAACTATATTTCAATGTAATTGGTTTCCCTTGTAATCCTGTCCATTTTATTTTACACATTTAAAAACACTTTTCTGAGGGGCAGTCCACAGCCTTCACCCAACTGATTGCCAGAGGGGTCCATCCAGAACACAGGAAAGGTAAAGAACCCCTGATCTAAGTGGCTGCAGAAAGACAATCATTTGTAATAGCTTTAGAGCAAGGCTTTACATTCAAACAGGTATCACATCACAACGAAATAGATTCAAACTCTTTCTAGGCTTATATATAGGAAAATATCACAACAAGGAGCCTAACTTGTGCTTTCATAAGGATGCTGGTCTGACATCAACAAGAGAACATTCCAAAGCAATGAGTACTTAACCTCACATAACTGCCCCCCACCAAGCTAACTGCTGAATACTTTATCTTGTGTGTGTGTGTGTGTGTGTGTGTGTGTGTGCCTGCACAGGAAAGATAAAAACAGAGACTGAAACAGAAATCGAGAGAGGGAGAGAGAGAGAGGGAGAGAGAGAGAGAGAGAGAGAGAGAGAGAGAGAGAGAGAGAGGAGAGAGAGAGAGAGAGAAGGGAGGAGGGAAAGACAGAGAAACTGACATGTTATGTTATCAGTGAAATAGGAAACAGGTCTCCAAACATGCTGTTTCATTAAAGACTTCTACTTCAAAAAGGAAAATGATTGTTACTGTGTGTTTTTTAATGATGGATGGGAAGGAAAAAATTACAAATTATAATTGTGGCTGGACCACACAGCCTCTAAATGCTCTTCTAGCTATAAGCTTACACATTAAGGATCATTCATATTACCTAAATGTATATTCAAGTATAATTGCCGGAAACAGTCCCTCAAAATGACACAGTCCTCAGTCCTTCTAGTATCTGGCAATAAGATCTCGCATCAAAATAGCATCATTTCAGAGGCAAGCTGTTGATGACTTAATCTTTCCACCGTTTCCCAGTATCCAATTTTACTGTTCAGTCTTTTTTCAGTTGTGTCCAACTCCTACGTGACCCTATTTGGGGTTTTCTTACAAAGATACTGCAGCAGTTGGCCATTTCCTTCTCCAGCTCATTTTACAGATGAGGAAACTGAGGCAAACAGGGTTACATGACTTGCCCAGGGTCACACAGCTAGTAAATGTCTAAGGCCGGGTTTCAACTCAGGTCTTTCTGACTCCAAGCACAGTGCTCAATCCACTGTGCCATCTGGCTGCCCTAGCAGCCAATACAGAAAAACTCTAAAAGAGGAGCTCTCAATCCTTATAACTAACTCTCCCCAAAATGTGGCCAGAAACCACTTCTTCAATTAACTTGTAAAAAGAAAAAACTCGGGTTCCCTTTACATATGATAAAGTAACTTAAGTTACTGAAATTCCATCCCCTCCCTGTACCCATGTCTTTAAAAAAAATTCCTTTTAAAAAGGAAGCTAGTTTTCACCACACTGTGGAAAAACTAACTGTAGGGAGCATCTTCATCACATAGCCCTTTATTAAACAAAACTTAATTTTAACAATTTTTATAATAATTCATGGGTTGCCATAGAATTATTTTCTTTAAACACATGTCTTAGAAAGCTAAATTTATAAAGTGTGACTTGATTAAGTCTTGGAGCAAAGGTTATTCTAGAGCTGGGGATCTTAATCTCAGGCCCATGAATTTTTTAAAAAACTATTATGATAGCTGTATTTAGATATAATTGCTTACTTTCATAATCCTTGGTACCCTATTTTATGCATTTAAGAATATTACTCTAACATGGGGAGTCCATAGGCTTAAACAGGGTAGCAAAAGGTGTCCATGACACATAAAAAAGTTAAGAACATACCCTAGAGAGGAATGCACATGATTTTGTCATAGAAATCACTGAGAAAAGGCTTTGATATACTGAAATTACTTGATGAGGTCCATCTTCTATCTGGGAGAAATGATGGGGTATAGTGGATGGAGCATTATCTTTAGGGTCAAGAAAACTGGGTTCAAATTCCACCTACTAGCTGTGTGATGTTTGGCAAAACAGTCGGGCCTCAGTTTATGCTCCAAACCTCAAACCAATCCATGGGTCCCCCTGTTCCCTCATCCTCCAGATGCACTAGACTGATGATAAATCTGTTTGTTTACCTAGGTCTGAATGTTGTCAACTATAGCTACTATTTAACAGAAGAATAGTCATAATAGCTAATGTTCACACTGGCTTTAAAGTTTACCAAGTATTTCTCATGCATTATCTCCTATGGTGCTCACCTCCATGAAATAATTAACAAATCACTGAACTACATTTCCTTGAGGCACCTGGACCACAAAAAACCAAATACACCATGTACAGTGAGGTTCAGTATTGGCAAACATGGATGCCTAAGAGCTTTCTTCCCCTTTCAATGAGAGACAACATTCATTTTCCCACAGGCCACGGAAAAATAAATGAAATCTTTCTTTTCAAAGATGATTCAACCATTTACTGTGAACCTGACCCCAAGCTGAAACTGTATTTACAGTGAGTAGAGCATTGTATTATGGTGGGAAACCCCTCCACACAAATCTCCCATTCAATCAACGCGCTCCACAAAGGACGTTCGTACAGGAAGCTGTCACTGTAAGAAGAGCCTTGGGCTGCCACCCGGCAGGACTCTTGCCCCAAAGAGGTTGTTGGAGCCTGGAAATGCCACGGGCATAGTCTGGGATGGCTGAGAGTCCACCCCACCAGAACATGTGCTTCCCGAGTGGCCTGGAGGGGAATAACTTCCCCTCTCTAGATTAGTACAAAGGCAGGAAAAACTTCCCAAAAGTCCATTCCAATGGCTGAATGACTTCTTAGGGCATCCTTTTGTTGGGGAAGAAAAGTGGTATCACAAAAGACATGTAGTTCATTTCTGAACTGAATTCAAAACACAGACTACAAAAAAATAAAATCTTAAATTTTTAAGAAAGGCTCATCCATTTGGTATTGACCATACATATAATGAAGTTCTGAAGAAAACCAATACTTTTTATTATTTATTTTCTAGGAGGAAATTGTCTATGAAAGTATTATGTCTCAACTGCCAGTAGTTTCAACTATCAAAAAGGAAGTATCTTAAAAAAGAAGGAAGGAAGAGAAGGAGAGGGGGAGGGAAGGAGAGAGGAGGAGGATAGAGAGAAAGAGAGAGAGACAGAGACAGACAGACGGGGGAGGTGGGGCAGTATGTAATCTGGGACAAATCACTTGAGCTTTGGGGACCAGAGGATGGGAGGAGCTCAGTTTCTCCATCTGTAAAATGGGGAGAAGGGGAGAAACCCACCTACCCCAACCACTTCACAGAGGTCCTGTGTGACTCAAATGTCACACAGGGAACAACATTAAAATATAATATAAATGGAGTCAGAAGAAGGGAGGATGTCTGCCTAGGTCATAGAAAGAATCAAATGTAAAAACAAAAATACAATGAATTGTGTTCTTCTGTCAACAACACAAACTTTCTGGGCTGTTGTTTTATATATGTTATTTTCAACCCATTTAGACCTATGGATATAAATAAGGAGAAACTCCACCGCTTGGTAGTTTTTCTGGCATGGAATACCTGTGGTGAGGGTGGCAAATGTGGCCTCAGGGGCTTGAGATGGCTCTGATCTAAGCCCATACAATATGGGGCCAATCCCCATATCCCACTTATTGCAAGATCAGGCTCAACACAGAACTCCAGTCTGGCCATCTATAAAAATGAACTAGACCAACCTTTGAAATCCTCTAATTCTGTGAACCTGATTATAATTTACTGCTGAAATAACCACGGTCAGGAAAAAAAAATGTCTCCAGAGAGGTGGCCTAGACTTGGATTCCAGGGTCATGGGTTTGAATCCTGCCTAACACCTGTACTTAGCTATGGAACCACCCTATGGAACAACGGGTAGAATGCTGAACTTTAGAGTCACAAAGACCTGAATTCATCACCCAGCTTCCAACACTTATTAGCTGTGTGACCTTGGGCAAATCAAGCAACCTCTCTGAGCCTCATCTCCAAGACAGACTCGATGGTCTCCAAGGTGCCTTCCAGCTCTAAATCTGTGCTCCTATGAAGTCACTTAACCTCTTCAAGTTCAGTTTCCACCAATAATACCTAGAACACTTACTTCATCAGAGGATTCTAAGGATCAAATAAGTTGATAAGGTACATTAAGTGTTTTAAAAACCTTAGAACGCTATATAAAGGTGATTTATTTTCATTTTCATCATTAGTACTGCAGTCCACCATCCTGGAAGTATATTTAACATTAACACCATGAAATAACAACAAAGCACTGAAGGGGTGGTGGGGGATTACTTATTACCAGTACAGAGCCCAATATAAATAACACCATTAATTCTCCTCCGATAATAATTTGCACGCCATGCAAATGATGAACCAGAAAATTAAATTTATTCTACAAGAAAAGTCACCAAATTGTTTGTGTCCTTTGACCCAAAGATACGCTACCAAGATTACATCCCCAAGGAGGTAACAGATCAAAAGATGAGAACTGTGTCTACAAATACATTCACAGCAGCACTATTTGTGATAACAGAAGGCTGGAAGCAAAATATTCACCTGGCAACTGGAGAATGTTGAGAAATTATAAAAAAAAATAGACTTGGTCCCCAGGAAGAGATGGGAGAAGCTATGTCTCCCTAATCTGGTCCAGAGGTGGGGGTGCACAGGGGCAAACACGACAAATAACATCGGACCAGCCTATCTTTTCTTCTTTCTCTGTATCCCCAGTGATTAGTACAGTATGTGAAAAAATAAGCTCTTAATAAATGTTTTCTGATGTTCAGGATGATTTTTTGCAATATGTAGAAAAGTTCTGCTGAATTTTTTTTTTAAATTCTCTGTTATAAGAGACAGCTCTCTGGAAAAGGGGGAAAGGAAGGGATGCAGGGGACAATCTAGGTGATATAAAAACAAAAGATGACATCAAAAACCTATTTTTAAAACTTAATAAACTAAAGGAAGTTTGTTAGTTTAAGCTACATAAAGATAAAATATATCAATGTTTTTAAAAGAAAGACAATGAAATGAATTTGCTCTAGTTCCTATATAACTGTCTGAATGTTCATGATGAAATCTTTCCAAAGGACTACCTCGCCCCATGTGAAAACAGAAAGGGCACAGACATTCAGCATGAATTACAAGCTGGGAACTCGTGACCATCCTAAGAGATGAGGGGATGAAAGAAAGAATGCTGACTTCAGTCCTTGAGCATTTCAGGAATCCATGATTCCATTGGTGCTCCCAGTCCCTCCACAGACACAGATGATAACGTATCTGCCCTCCCAAGCCTTCACTCCACGGTCTTTGTTTATTGCCATGGCAGCCCAGCCGGCCGGCTCTGCTGAGGGCCCCTCTGCACTCGGTGAGGCTAGTCTTCGGAGGACAGACACAACTGGGAACTTGGCCAGCTCGGGAGAACCTGCCAGGGCATACACTCCTCTGACAAAGCCTCCAGAAGACCCAGAGTCCTTTCCACACCAGGACAAGGCAGTGGTGAAAGAGTGAGGAGCATAGGGTGTGCCATTTGTAACCAAACCAACCTCCTGGGCCATGCTTTACGAACAAGCCCACCAAGAACGTGCAACTCAAATACATCTGCCACAAAAGCAATACAATGGCAGAATTTTTGGTTTTGTGATTTTTTTTTTGTCACTGCTATTGCTAAAGCTGTCCCCAAACTTCCCTCATTGGACGATACTCCTCCCCTGCTCTGAGAGATGGCCTCCTCTCTGTTTTTCACAGCACTCCATTTCCCACCTTTGAACTGGCTATGCCACACTCCAGGAATACACTCTCTCCACCTCTGCTTCATAAAGTCCTTTTCTTTTCCTTTAAGATACAACTCAAACTACTTTTATATGAAGCCTTTTTTGATGCCCCAAGCTGCAAGTGCCCACCTTTCCCAAACTCCCCTGTCCTTAACAATTTTGTACATGTTTGTATTTATTCGCTTTACATTTATGCTGCATATATTTATATATTTACTTGTTAGGGTTAAGCATTGTTTTATTCTTTGTACTTGCACTCTTAGTCCTTATTAGCACATAATAGGTGTTTATTTATTAAGACAGGGTTACCTGTGTAACCCTGGGCAAGTCACTTAACCATGTTTGCCTCAATTTCCTCATCTGTCAAAGGAGCTGGAGAAGGAAACGGCAAAGCACTCCAGTATCTTTACCAAGAAAACCCCAAATAAGGTCATGCATAGTAGGACACAACTGAAAAAGCTAAACAACAAGAAAATACATAGTTATCCCTTCCACATCATGACTTTCCCCACCTCAGTTTCAATACATCAGCACTCAGCATCAGAAGTTGAAATAGGAATTTGGGGGGAGTTTTGTGGAAGCCACAAATGACACACAAATGGCCAGCAGACAACACAGAAAAGTTTTAGAAACTCAGAAATACATAAAATATATGTATAGTATTGCATAATGCCAACATAGTTTATCTTTTAATACTGTAATACTTGAGACTTCTTCTCTGCTACGAAGGGAGGGCCAAAAAATTTTGTGCGAATTTTCCAGATCACAGGAGGGGCCGCGCCCCTAACCCTCACAATGTGGAAGGGATAACTGTATATGAAATCATTTTTGGAGAAGGAAATGGCAAACCACTCCAGTATCTTTGCCAAGAAAACCCCAAATGGGGTCACGAGAGTTGGACACAACTAAAACAACAGAACAACAAAAATTTATTAAGCACTTATTAATTATTAATCACAGGAGTGACCAATGGTTGCTTATTATTTTAATATGGCACAACTGCTCCCTGAAATCAGGGTGGGGTGCTCATTGTACCCCATGTCTACCCACAGCCATTAAGTAAAGGACCTGTTATGGAAAGAAAAAATAGCTAATGCCCAAGATGGCAGTCCCTTTGGGGTCAACTATTAGCTTGAAAAGCTACAGTCATCTCTGCCAGTTTCGTCCAAACTGCAGAAAGCGTAACCAGAGATCAATCTTTGGAAACCACAGCCTCTTTTGACAGGGCAGATAATTTCTTTGCTCTTGAGCCTTCTTACCACCCCTTTATTACTAAAGTCTGATTTCCCCAGAGTTGCAACTGTTTTCTTTCATAAGTAACAACTGCTTTCCAATTCAGCATCTAATCAGAGACTTCAGAGATAAGGCCAAAATCCTTGCCCACCCCTCCCAAAACACTCTGGTCCTTGGCTGAAGAAACAATGAGAATGAAAAATTCAGAGACACATGAGAAGAATTATGTTACACTGATGCAGAGTGAAGAAAATAGAACCAACCACAAAAATGTAAATTAAAACAATGTCTCTTAACTTCCAAATAAAGATTAAATGCAATGACCAACCTTGGTTCCAGAGGACCAAAGATGAAACCCTGCTCTCCTCTTAGTGGAAAGTTGGGAGAAGTATATATAGGTCAAGAATGTCTCATCCACTGTACTCACCATGGTGGTTTGCTTTGACTATGCTTAGGATGGGATGGAATGGGATGGGTTGAAACAGGTTGGGATAACAGGGGTTGGGATGGAAAAATGAAAGGCTGAATAAAGCATTGCAAGGAAAGATGCCCTACCACTGAAATGACCAATATGTAACCGAAAGACAGTCTTTGTCATGCACAATAGTTACTAAAAGTTGTCATCCACAATAGTTACCAATCATAAGTTGTAACGATTTTATACTTTATAGTCTGGGTGGAAATATTTTAAGCCAGACATTCAAAGGGAATCACTCCAAAGAATTTATGGAAGGGGGAACCCCACCCCCTCCATGTTTGCTTACAAATATGCAAGCTTATCTTTCACTATCTTCAAAGCAGAAGATAAGTTTTATGGTAAATATTCACACTGAAACTATGGAAAGAGCTGGCCTTCTTTGAACTCTATGAAGTCTGATCCCCAAAGGGAATGGTTGTATCAACAGCAGTTGAGTTGGAAGACCTGCATATGCATCACTCTGCCCATTTAGGGAGCCTGATTCTCATGCAGATTCCAGACAGAAGCAGGTGAAAGTTTTAACAGATGTCCTGTGACTTCTTACAATTGGACTTTTCTTTTAAAATATTATTTTGGTTAATTTTTTGGTTTTTATAGAATCTTCTTTCCTAATATCCCCTTCCCCTCTTCTGTGGCCATCAAGTCATTCTTTATAATGAAGGTTAAGAATAAAGAGAGAAAAAAAAAACAATTTGACAAAACCAAGTAACTCAAAAGCTTAACCAGAGTCCTTTTTATCACATGATAAATGTCCCCTTAGATACTGGAGACATGTTGAACTCATCACTGGCTGTAAGCAGGGACTGCCAATGGAGCCTGAAAGTGTACTGACAACGAATTCATAGGCCAATAAAACATGGAATGCATAGTGAGAACTCAACCATGGGCTAAAATTAAGCTACCTGGAATGGACTAAGTAGCAAAACTGTGTCTGGGGGTTACCTACACTGTCTCATGTTGTTATCTAATTTTTTCATATGTGTTCATCACAACTAGATAATAAGCTCCTTGAGGGCCAAAGGATAAATCAGTATTTGTTCAACTGACTTATAATGAACATTATATAAGTATAAATCGTTATAATAAAAGCTAGAGTTTATATGGCAGCTAGGTGGATACAGTGCCAGGCCTAGACTCACTAAGATCTGAGCTCAAATCCAGCCTCAGACACTTCCTAGCTGTGCGACCCTAGACAAGTCACTTCACCCTGTTTGCCTCAGTTTCTTCATCTGTAAAATGAGATGGAGAAGGAAACTGCAAACCACTCCTACAGCTTTGCCAAGAAAACCCCCAATGGAGTCATTAAAAGCTGGACAGGACTGAAAAATAACTGAAGAATTTATGTAGCACCTTAAGGTTTGCAAAGGGCCTCCAGATCTGAATTCAGCTATTCCTGAACACTCAATCCACTCAGCTAAACCGTCATTTTTATTTTTATTAACCAAGTAATCTGCAGGACGGAACAAAAAAAAAAAGAGACAAAAGGACTGAGCTTCAAGTAAGAAAGACCCGGATTCAAATCTCACTTTTGGCACATACTGACTGTGAATATAGGTGAGTCAATGGAATCTCTCAGGCAGCTCTCTAAGATTATAAATGACAGAAGAGTTCTAGCTCGTCAGTGATGGGGAGTTCCACACACCGAGGAAATCCTGGATGGTATCTTTTTAAAAAGGGCAACATATTTTTTCTCTAATCTTATTTTTTTTTAAATTTTGGTTGTATTATTATTAATGCTAACTTACTATTAATTTAATTCTTATGTCTATCAGATTTTTCTAAGTATGCAACATGTATATGTAAATATACATATAATATGTAATATATAACATATGTATAATATATACATACTTCTACACATATGGTGCTATAGTCAGATACTTGATTTACAGATGGGCTATTTACTTTGTGTGTGACCTTGAACAAGTCCCCTGACTACTTTGGGTCTCAGTTCCCTTACCTGTAAAAGCACAGGGTCAGATGATCTCCAGGCTTAATAAAAGCCTGCTGGATTGAATTAGCCAGGTAGATAGGCACACCAAATAAAAGCCTTAAATCTTGTATCTATATGAAATTGAAGGGGGCAGCTAGGTGGCGAAGTGAGTAGAGCACCAGCCCTGGAGTCCTGAGGACCTGAGTTCAAATCCAGCCTCAGACACTTGACACATGTACTAGCTGTGTGACCTTGGACAAGTCACTTAAACCCCAATTGCCCTGCCAAACCTCCCCCCCCCCAAAAGAAATTTAAGCAAATCTATGATCATAGAACAAGAGCTAAAGGGGAAACCAATCATAAATGTTAGAAAAATTGTTCAAACTCTCTAATTTAATCCTCAAAATGCAACTTTGAAAAGCACTTCTTGGTACCACTTGACATTCATCAACTTGACAAAAAAATTGGTTTAAAACTGCCAAACTGGAGGCTGATAGGGCTTTGGGAGAAGAGGCATTTTATGACATTGTTGGTAGAATGTACAAACTGGCTTAGAGAGCAGTCTAGCAGAGGGCAATGAAAGTTACAAAACTGACCATGACCTTGACCCTGTGGTCCCATTCAGAGCCCTGTATGCACCCTAAGGAGGCACTTTAAAGGGAGGGAGGGGAGAGAAGGTTTATCTGGTTTTTTTTTAATTCATAGTTGTTTTATTTGTAATCATGGAAAATGGGAAACCTCCTATATGCCAAGTGGGTGGGGAAACGGCTAAACAAAGAGTAATGCAATGAATATTACTATGCCATTAAAACTGTCAAATACAAAGATTATAAAGAAAATACATTCAGACCCACACAAAGTTAGGCCAAGTGAACAAAATGAAGATGAATAGAACAGGAACTAGGCTGACTCCTTCTTTGCAAAGGGAGGGGCCGGGGGCTAATGTCTTAGTTTTTATTATTTTGTTAAAGTATATGTTGTTTTCTTTTTTCAACATAAACAGTTCTGACTATTTGGCTGGATTAGTCTTCATTGGGTTTTTACTTATTGTGTTTGTATTTGCGAAGCTACTTTGAAATAAAAGTAATCTTTTAAAATACAAATTGGATAAAATGCAATAAACACAAATGCTCAACAAAAAAAGAATTACTAGACCCAGAAGTAGTAAATAGGGCAAAGGTGTCTTTAATTTCCTGGGGCCTTGGTTGCAAAACTGGAGGCTAGCTTGCCCTTCCGCAGAAGGACCCCACTGACCACAGTCTGCCAACTGCATTCCTCTTCTGAACTGCCACATAGCATCTGCTGTACGAACACTAAAATAATGAGATCTGAATGAATCAAATCCACCGTACGTGGCTAATTGGACACTCTACTATTTGACCCCAAAACGAACCTCCCTAATACCAGAACTCACTGAGGTCTCATTCTAGGGGTAAAAAGCAAAATCAAAGAATTCCTTTCCTTGAATTAGTTTAGGTAGAGTGGAAACCCCTTGAGGGCAAGGGCAGTGGTTTGGCCTTTCTTGGTAGTTCTCATACTTAGCACTGAGTATAGAAGGGAGAGGTGCATTGTTACTACCGGGCAATTAGGTGGCAGAATAGCTAGACTTGGGATCAAGGATACCCGAGTTCAAAACCCACCTCAAATACTATGTGTCCTGAGAGTTTCAGCCTCAGTTCCAACACCTCAAAAATGGGAAAATCTGAGAATAAGCGTTACTTCGGACATATAGTGGCTAGTGGGACCCTGGGAAAGTCACAACCCTTCAGTGAAGGTAACTCAAGATTATAAACTGCAAAAAAAAAAAAAAAAAAGAAAAAAATAACTAAAAATTTTAAAAATTTAAAAAGAAAAAAAAATTTTTAATTAAAATAAAATTTTAAAAAAAGATTATAAACTTCAAAGGTGCTGATCTATACCAGCAGACAGACTTTCCTCACCTGAGTTCCCAATATCAATGAAATCTCAGGCCCAGTGCCTTGTCCCTACATGCCAGGCATTGAGAATACTAGAACCAAAAAATGAGACAGTGCCTGCTCTCCAGGAGATGACTTTGCCCAGTAGCATCACGGATCTGGGGTCAGGCAGCCACAACCTGAGCATATATCCCCACTAGTACCAATCAGCATCAATGCAGAGATGACTGTCCAAGGTCCAGTTTGCTGGGATGGATCAGTTCTCTATCCCCTCTGGCGATCAGATCTGAGGCTTAAGCCTGAAAGTGAAGCTATACTGGCTACTGGAGGGATATATGCTGAGGACATGGTAATCAGAAAACTGAGCCCCTCCTGAAGCATGACTGGAAGCCATGAGGCTTGGAAAACAGCCCTCTGGGGACCAACTTTCATTAGATGAATAAAATACAAAACACATATTCCACATGACATTGTGTGCTGTTACTGTATTATGGAGAGAAGGTGTTTCCTGCTAATAAATGGAGACCGGTCTGCACAAGCAGATAACAGCTGCCCCCTCTAACATAGCCACTGATGTCCAGTAACCATAGGCAAAGGGTCCTCACAATCAATCATTGCACAGGGCTGGAAATAAAGAGAAGACGAACCAGATCCAGGGAAATGGCTCAAAGTTTGCCCTATTCAGACACAAAAGAACTAGGATGCCCATTACCCCACAGGATCAGAGAATTTGAGCTAAAGGCAAACTTGGGCATCATCTTGTGCAATCTCTCCATCAGAGAATGAAGCCCAGAGAGGAAAAGGGATTTATCCAAGGTCACACAGGTCCTCTGACTCCAGTCACTGAAACAATTTTTTATTTCTCTGCATATCCAAAGGCATCTCCCTCTTTTCGTTCAATATTCTAACATTTTTCTTCCCTTGGGTATTGATTCTGATCTGCTGTTGTATCCTAAGGACTCCGGGGCTCTGTCCTGACTTCTGCTGTACCCGAAAAAACCAACCTGTTAGTTTAATGACTGATGCAGTGCCCAAGTTAGTTAAAGGTGGTAGATCCTGAATTTGAATTCAGGTTCCTCTAACTCCAAGTCTAGTCACTAAGAAGCACCTTGAGGAAAAGCGGTGGACTTCAAATACTTTTACAGACTCTTCCTAGCAGCAACTGACTTAACCACAGTCAGTCTCAGCGTCCTACATCTGTAAAATGGAGATAAGAGCACCTACCTCCAAGCCTTGCTCTGAGGATCAAAGGAGAAAGCACATTGCAGCATTTTACAAACCTTAAAGCTTTTTGTAAAAACTAGCCATGATTACACTTTTCCATAACTAATACCACTTACACTTAAAGATGCTTCATATTTTCCTTTCAATGCTTTCATGTTCCCTTAATAAACTGACTCTCAAAATATTCATCTTTCAAAATTTGATTCCCAAAATATTCATCTTCTTTTAACAAGTTGACTCTCAAAATATTCACCTTCCCTTAATAAAGTGACTCTCAAAATATTCATCTCTAAAAAACTGATTCCCAAAATATTCATCTTCCCTTAATAAACTGACTCTCAAAATATTCATCTTTAAAAAATTGATTCCCAAAACATTCATCTTCCCTTAATAAACTGACTCTCAAAATATTCATCTTCCATTATTACACTGACTCTCCAACATCCCGTATGGCCATGATCCCCCCTTGGCAGATGAGAGAGAGATTTGCTTTGCTCTGGCTCCCTCAGTCAGCATTGGGACCAGAGAAGGGGCTGAGCCCCAGCTCCCTGGCCTCTTAGCCTAGCGCTTTTTTTAATACTAAGATTACACACAAAGATAACTACGTTCACTCTAAGTCACAATTGGTTTGCACTTTACCCATGTCAGACTGGACCTACCCTCATCAAAGGGCACAGGATTTGGCTGGTAGGGACCTGAGAGATGAGCATCTGTTCCACTAACGTGGGGCAAACTTTGTAGATACCACGAAGTTCCAAGGGACCTTTGAAGAACAGAAAGCACCCAGGATTTACAAAGCCTCAAGGTCCTTCATCTACAAAAGGAAGCAGCACTGTTTTCATTATTAGAATTATTCAAAATGTCTCAAGAATATATGACAATAGAAAACTAAGGGGAAAAAAAGAATACATGTATAACATTTACTGAGAGCTTTAAGGCTTTGCAAAGATTTCCTCATTTAATTAAATAAGAGGAAAAATAGAATATACGTCTCTTTAGAATGTAAGCACTTTGAAGGCAAGGACTTGGATTTTGCTTCTTGGTATCCCTAAGACTTTGCAAAGTGACTGGTACATAGTAAGCAGATAATAAATGCTTGCCAATTGACTTACTCTTGGACAACTATAAAGTGGCTACACAAGTAGTTAGTAGTATAGTCGGGATTTTAACCTAGGTCTTTCTGATTCCATATTCAGCACCCTTTCCACTACATGATGTTTATCATCATCATCACTGTTAAGTAACTAAGCCACCTTCCTAAATTCTAATATAACTACAGAGCCAAAATAGGCATCTTAATAATTGACCAGATTAAAGGGTTTTTTTTTTTTAATTATGAATAGGATCATAGAAATTTAGAGCTAGCAAAAATCCCCCTACTTTACAGATAAGGAAACAGACCCAGAGAGGTACAGTAAGTAACCTCCGGTGTGCTATCTACCATACCTCACTGCCTCCCAAGAGGTTCAAGGCAGCACAGAATTTAAGGCAGGTCAGGACCTTGGTGATCATCATCAGTCCTGCTATTTTCCAGATGAGGAAACAGAAGCCCCCAAAAGTAAAGTAACTTGGTCAGTAAAGTAAAAGCAGAGTTGGGACTAGAAACCAGACTTTCTGACATTAAATCCAAAATTAGTTCTACCCATTTTTTCCAACTAATAATAACAACAGTTTATATTATATAAAATATAATTATATATTAGATATATGATATAATTATATATTATAATAGCGACAAGAATAAGAACCATAATAACAGTAATATCAGCTAGTATTTATAAAGTGCTTCAAGGTTTGCAAAGCCCTTGACAAATGAAAGAGACAACAGTAATAGTAATGATAACAGCTAATATTTATAAAGCGCTCGATGGTCTGCAAAGCACTTTAAACGGCAGGCATGGGAGTTGGGGGGAGGGAGGGCCTGATGTCTTTTTTTCCCCAATCAGTTGATGACTAAGTCTTGCCTTGACTTCCAGGGAAACCTCCCAAGTCCTGCAGACAGCTGTCCCCCAACGCATCCTGTTCTTAACATTCACAAAAGGGCATTTCCTCATCTCTGATGAATTCTTACAGCTTTTTTCCACTCTCAGGGAAAAGCCCTGTGGTAAAGGCACTACCCCTGAAATGATACTGTGCCCCTCACCCGTTCATCCCAAAAAGCCAATGCTTGCACACCCTGGATCCCAACGCTTTAGGAGGACCGGCCATCAGTCAGCCTCTACTTGCGGCTGATGGTGTCTTTGGCTGAGGCCCACTTTGAGGCCTGCTTGGCTCCCTGGGAGCTGGAGGACCCTGTGGGGCCCTGAAAACCCTATTTATTCATTCAAGGCTAATTCCATGAAACAGGACACCGAGACAGGCACTCCTCTCTCAATGCCTCCTCTGTCCTGGGCAAATTAGCTTTCTTCTCGCTATCACTTAAACAGGACTCGGAATCTCATTTAGCTATTGTCTAGGAATCCAAATTCCTGTTCCTAGAAGAAAGAGAAAGAGAGAGAGAGACAGAGAGACAGAGACAGAGACAGAGAGAGAGAGAGAGAGAGAGAAGAGATACAGAGACAGGCAGACAGAGACAGGAGAGAGGAGACAGAGACAGAGAGAGAGAGAGAGAGAGAGAGAGAGTGAGAGAGAGAGAGAGAGAGAGAGAGAGTGAGAGAGAGAGTGAGAGAGACAGAGACAGGCAGACAGAGACAGGAGAGGAGAGAGAGAGAGAGAGAGAGAGAGAGAGAGAGAGAGAGAGAGGAGAGCTGAAAGCTTTCTATGTTTCGGATGTCTTCTGTACATGCAGGGAGTTTTAAGGAGGTCCCTGAGTCATCAAAGAATACTCTGTCAGCCAAGAAGAAGGAGATAATATTGTACCTCAGGCAGTAGAGAGCTCTTTGGTGTGGGCTACCAAATTTCAAAATACAGGCTTTAATAGTGACTTTTTTGGGAGGAGGGGCCTAATGTTTTGCTGGAGTTGTTGTTGGGGGGGCGGGGATTTACATAGGGATTATTTCAGTTGGCATCTAGTTTGGAAACAGGGTATGCTTTTAAGAGCAATGGACTGGCAGTTTGGAGACCTACTATGTGAGCTCTTAAAGGCTATGCAAACAGAGCACCCCCACTCAAAAGATCAGACTCTACAAGCACTTATTAAGTGACTACTATGCACCGGGCACTGTGCTAGATGATGGGCATCTGAAGTAGCTGAGTACATGAAGACAAAGAATGAGACAATGCCTGATGAAGGACTTTATATTCTACAGCAGAACACAGCAAGTTCCTCAGCAATTCGATCTACCCTCCACAAATAACTGCCCCAAATAGTCTTACTAAAGCACCTGCCCCTACTTAACAATCTTCCATGGCTCTTTATTGCCTTTAGAATAAAATAACACACTCCTCGGCCTAGTATCGAAAGCCCTCCACAGTGCAGTTCCATCCTGCCTGTCCAAACATCTTCAAACACACACTCCAGTCAAGCTTGCCAGCCTCCTCTTCCCCAAACTCAACATGTCATCTCCAGTCTCCATGCTTTAGCCAAGGCTGTCCCTTCCATGCACTCCTCTCCTCAACTCCCTCATCCTCCTTGAAGACTCAATTCAGTGGCGTGCCACCTCATTCGCCCTAGCCAATGTACTCTTCTTCTAACACTCAGAAGGCACATAGTAGGTGCTTAATTAATGCTGACTGATTGATTCCTTGGCTAACCCAATGTTCCTGGGGATCTTTCAATCAGTACCATAGCTTCAGAGCAGGAAGGTATCTTCAACACCATCAAGCTGAACCACCCACACTTTACAGACGACTAAACTGAGGCCTGGAGAAGTTATGGAACCTGCCCAACATCAGAGAAGGATTAAATAGCCTAATTAATTCTAGCATATTTCCCATAGCACCATGCTGCCAGATCTCAATTATCTGTAAACATGTTGTATACCCCCCAAAAAACTTAAGAGCAAATAAGAGCGGGGCTCATTTTTTGTTTTTCTGTCTCTAAGAGTCTAGCACCACCACATCTTGCACACAGTAGGTATTTAATAAATATTCAAGTTATAAGATAGCAACAATATTGTAAAAACAAACAACTTTGAAAGACTTAAGGATTCTGATCAACTCGGTGAGCAGCCATAATTCCAAAGGACTCAGGATGAATATGCTATCACCCCCTGACAGAGAGATGGAAGCCTCGATGGAGACACAGAACGCTTTTGGACATGATCGATACAGGAATTTATTTTGACTATCCACATCTCTGTGTGTGTATAAAATTTTTTTTTCAGTTAACCAAAATCTGTCTTCTCTCTCTCTAATCCCACCCCATCTCCCAAGAAAAAATGGTCCTTCTAAGAGATGTTTATATATATAAAATATACATATATATTTATTTATATATATAGGTTAATTGAAAAAAAAATTATTTTTGCTTAAAAGCATTTGTTTAAACGAACTGAATAGCTGGGCAGAAAGGATCTGGGAACAGATGGTATGTCTGTGGTCTGAAAAGTTCAATCACCAGGTTCAGCACAGTAATTCTCAAAGCCTACATCAAAGAAGAACTGAGATCTGTATCATTGGGGTGGGGGTGGGGGGTGAGTGGGGGGGGTGGGGTGGCAGGGGTGAATGCTGTCCAAATCACAGGTCTTTCAAGGGCTGAAGTAAAAGCCACATTTCAGCCCCATGTCACATGGACAACCAAGAGGGGAAACAGATGAGTAGTGGAAACTGGGACTATGAGGGAGTGGGTTCAAATCCCACTTGAGTCACATTTCATCCCCATCCAAAACGGACAACCAAGAGGGTAAACAGATGAGTACTGGCAACTGGGACTATGAGGGAGTGGGTTCAAATCTCACTTGAGTCAGTACTCATGAGATCCTGGGCAAGTCACCCAACCTTAACACAGTGCTCAGCACAGTGCCTGACACATAGTAGGCACTTAGTATTTGTTGAATTAACCTCTCTAGGTTTCAACTTCCTCAACTATAAAATGGCAGGAATTGTCAGGGATGGCTTCTGAGATCATTTCTCATTCTCAAGCTGAGGCCCCTAGTTATTGGTTTAAAAAGCCCCTTGCCATCTCTCCAGAATGTCTCCCTGCAGCTCAGAAGTCACTACACGGCATTCAAGCCAAAGTAGAAACCTGAAAGATTCAAGTCTTGTAGCCCCTGGCAAATACCACGGATTCCAACCCAGATTTTTGCAGCAGCCTTAACTTTTCCATCAGGCTTGGAGCCCTCTTTCAACATGCTGCAACCCATTCAGCTTTTCGGAAGTGTGATCCTCTGACCCTCTCTCCCCTGATTTAGAATCCTTTAAGGATTCCCAAAAACAGGATTCTATCTACCTCCAAGAAGCTGGAGTCGTCTTTCCTCCCTGTTTTCAAAGCTCCATCACTTTCTCTGATTCACTTATCATGAGCAGAGTGATGGGAAATTGGGGCAAAATATTTTTTAAAATACTTTACAACCTGTATTTTCCCCTCATCCCAGTTCATATCACCCACAAAGTCCCAAAACAGGGAAATGCAGAGACATAGGGAAGTCCTTAAAAAGCCAATCTCAGCCACATTACCAGCAGAATTTTCTGTTGTTATTACAAGTTCAACACATAGGGAAAATAAAGCAAAGGGAAACTGACCACCTCTGAAGCTGCAGTTTGTGAAAGCAACATTCCAAGGTGAATTGATGTCCTAGCTAGAAATGTGATTCTTCTCAACAGAAAGTCGACCCTTCTTCAACTTCACTATATGAGTCTTCACTTCACTAAAGGAAGAAAATTCAAGTTTCTTTCTAATCAGGGAAGTTTCAGCCATCACACTGACACACCTGGCGGGTGGAATGCAGCGGGGAATGCAGCTGTAAAGTGAGTAGCTTGGACGGAAATAGACGAAAGGTCCCTCAGGTGGCAAGCACAGGCTTCGTCTTGGATTCTGTACTTCCTGAGTTGCCATCTGGGTACTTTTCAGTCATATTCCTGCCTCCAAATTAAAATCTGCCAAAACACTACAACTTTAAAGAGGCCAGGCAAACAAAGAAAAATGCTGAAGGGTACTTTGATCAACAGTCCTTTTCCAGAAGCAAATAAAACCCATTCATGGTAAAGGGGCTCAAAAGACATGAGTTCAAATCTTGCCCTTGACACTGACCTATAGGCAATGCCCTCATCTGTAAAGTGAAAGGATCAGCCTAGATGGCCTCTGAGGTTCCTCCCAGACCTGGATCTCTGATCCCTTATGACTTCATATTAATGACACCTTTAATTAATGTGCTCCCCTAATGTTGTACACTTAAGTACAAGAGACATGAACCATGGACTCTCCTTGCCTTTGAATACTGCCTGTTGCCCCTTCCCTGAAAGGTTCTCTCCAACCTCTACCTCTCAGAATTCCAGTTTCCTTCAAGACTCAGCCCAAGTGCTACCTTCAACAAGCTTTCCTTGTCAATCATTCAAGCATTTATTATGCGCCCATTATATGACAGAGCCCTCCCAACTGTCTATAGTACTCCCTCCCCAAACTGCCTTTCATTCACTTTTTTTATTTCTCCTACTAGTACATGTGTTCTCCAGGGCTAGAATGGAAGACTACTGCGGGCAGGGATGGTTTCACTTCTGTCATTTTATCCCTCAGGGCAGCAGGTGCTTAATAAACGCATGGTGATAGACTAAGGTTTAGAATAAACACCCAACGTGTTAGTTACTAGAAAATGACAAAGGAATCTTCGGATAGTGAAAGGAAAGTTTTAGGGGTCAAATATCTGGCTGAAATATCTACAAGGGTCTGGGGTGTGAAGAAATCCTTCCATGCCCTTAGGACAACTTCATCATAATCCTTACAGGTTAACAAAGCAACACACATTAATTTTCTACATCTTAGACATTTCAAGTGGGAGGAAAGAAAGTTCTAAAGGAAACAGGAGGTACCGGTCTAGGAGGACCCTCTAGATGATATAAAAATCTTCATCGTCTCTATGAGCACGCCAGTCATTCTGGTATAGTACAGAGGGAGCTCCCCGAGTTTGAAAATCCTGATATGCTTACTCACTCTGTAAGCCTGGGCAAAGTCAATCAACATCTCTGAGCCAGTAAAATGGGGATAATAACAACACCCACCTCCAAGGGTCGTCAGGAGGACCCAATGAGAAAACAGAAGTAATTTGCAAAAATTAGAGTGCCATAGAAATACCAGCTATGAGTATTACTAATAATTATGAAACAACCCCAACAAAAGTGCATGCACTAAATGTTTTTCCTAATATCCTTTTTCACCCATCTGGTGTTGAGCGATCCAAAGGTCATGAGCAGGAAAGGGGCAAGGGGAGAGCCCATGGCTGGGACCACATGCTCACTGGGCATTTCCTTTACCAAAAATATACAGTTTGACACAACAAAAAGGGAACTCGGGAACCTAGACCATTGTAGTGGTTTTTAATCTCACCTCGTCCATTCATAAAGTCCTAGGAAGATGTGCCCCTCACAGTGGGGGAAACAAGCTAATTCTTCCCATTTTCTTAATTTCTACCCAATCTTACCACCTGAGAAGTTAAGTATGCGGCTTCTGGCTGATTTTCTCCACATCCCCTTTCCTTCAGAGCATGCAAAGGGCATTTCTTTTACAGGACAATGCCAGGAATAACACATGATGTGTTCATCTGTTTATAAACAAAGTCATCTTGGCTAAACCGATTCACACAATTCAATTAACTTTCCAAAGAGCAATTATTGTTCTCGGAGGTCATCTAGTCCAACCCCTCATATAACAAAGGGAGAAAGTGAGTTTTGGTAAAACCCCTGAGCATGGGATTTTTCCCCTCTGAGGCTCAGTTTTCCCTCTAAAATAAGAACTGGGTGGGAAGGAAGCAGCTACATTCTGGTTACAATGAACCAACCTTAGCTTTCTAGACGAGATGATGCAGCTGACACACTTCTCTCTCCTTTGCAGTGGGAAGCTGTGAGTGATGAATGCTGCATATCCTCAACTTTCCTCTCCAAAATTACCAGGGACCTCTTGATTCCTAAATCCAATGGTCTTCTCAATTCTGCTCCTTCCTCACCTCTCCTCCTTCTTAATGGTCTTTTCTCTCAGGGTTTTCATGACCATGTTCTCACCTGTTTCTCCTCCTACCTGCCCAGTCATATCTTCTCGATTGCCTTTACTACTCCTTCAAGGCAAGTCACACCCTCTAACCCTGGGTGCCCCAAGGCTCTGTCCTGGGCCTCCACGAGGATACTATCTACCTCGGGGATCTAATCAGCTCCCAAGGGTTTAATTATCCTATCACCTCCAGGATCAAAAAGAAAGTGCTTGGTTTGGCGGTTAGAGCTCTTTATAAGCTAGCCCCTTTCTACCTTGCCAGCCTACTCCAGCACTCAGGTATACAGCCTAACTGCAATTCCTTGAACCCCAATCTCTTGTGTCTTTCACTGACTGTCCCCTATTCTCTCCCCCCACCCATGCTCCACCTCATTGTTTCTGACTTCCTTCCAGACTCAACTCCCACCCCTCTGCAGGGAGGGTCTCCCCTCATGGGGTCCCCACAGCTACTAATGACTTCTCCTTCCAAACTGCCACCATTTACTCACTATATATCTTGTATGTATCTAGTTGTCTGCATGTTGATCCAACAATTAGAATGTATAATCCTTGAGGGGAGGAACTAAGTTATTTTTTGCCTTTCTTTGTGGACCCCAAGACTTGACACAAGAATACATGCTTTTAAAATGTTCACTGACTGACCTGTTGAATGATTCAGTAGTGAAGGCGTCAAGGTGGAAAGCAAATGTATTAGGAAATTATTTGGAGGTAAAAATAAAAAGCACCATACCCTTTGACCAAATGATATCACAATCAGGCCTACGCTCCAAGGAGATTTTTTTTAAGGGGAAAAGAACATATGCGTAAAAAAAAGGGGGGGGGGGGAACTTTATACTATCTCTTTTTGTGAGAGCAAAGAAACTAGAAACTATGGGGCCATTCATCAATTGGGAAACAGATGAAAAAAATATGGTAGGTGCACGGAATGGAATATGATCGTGTAGTAAGAAACAATGAAAAGTATGATTTTGGAGAATCCTGGAAAAACTTGTATAACTGATGTAGGGATAATGAGCAGAACCAGGAGAATAATTTATACATTAACAACATTTGTAAAGACTAACAACTTTGAAATTCTTAAGAACTTTGATCAATGCAATGATCAGCCAAGATTGCAGAGGACCAAAGTTGACAGACTGGATGCAAATTAAGGGAAATATATATTTGGCAGTTAGGTGGCGCAAAGTGCTCGGTCTGAAGTCAGGAAGACTCATGTTCGTGAGTTCAAATCTGGCCTCAGATACTTACTAGCTGTGTGACCCTGGGCAAGGCACTTTACCCTGTTTGCCTCAGTTTCCTCATCTGTCAAATGAGCTGGAGAAGGAAATAGCAAATTAATCCAGTATTTTTGCCAAGAAAACCCCAAATAGAGTCATGGAGAGTAGGACACACAACTGAATAACTGAACAATATATATGTATAGACATAGACACATGGATATATATATTTGGGCATGGCCAATGCGGGAATTTGATTGAAAAAAAACAATTTTTAAAAGGCATTAATAAAATAAAATAGGTTGGCTTCAATGACCTTTTCTATCCCTAAATCTTAGGAAGATTCTCAAGCTTTCTATTTGTAGATAGTAAGCCTCAATGACACTCAGCATCTCTAGCTTTCCCTAATTACAATATTTGCCTCCTCATTTCTAAAGGAGACAAAGCAAGTCCCTCTAATGAGATGAAGTCATTTTCACAACCCATCCTGAAGTCAGTTCACTCAACCTAGATTCCAGCCTATCAACCCTCAAACCTGAAGAGTGATTCCAAAAGGAAGGGAAAGTTCATAGTGAAAAGAGCAGGTGACTGGGATTCCAAAGAACCGAGTTCTAGTTCCAAGTTTATGACTCACTTGCTGTGTGACCTAGGGCCAGTGACTTAACCTCTCTGGTCCCTCAAGGAGACACCTGGACTAGATAATCTCACTTTGCTCCAGCTAACATCTGGGCAGCGAATTGCTTTTGCTTCTCCCCTGGAATGTTTTAAATGCTGTCCTGCTGGGGATTTGGAGGATGTTGCCTCCTAGGCAAGTACGATTTGCAGTGAGAAGAAACTTTATGGGTCATCTAGCCTAAGCTCCCCATAGCCCAGACAGGGAAACTGAGGCCCAGAAAGCCGAAGGCACTCGCCCAAGGTCACACCATTACCAAGCAGCCATGCCAGGATTCAAACCCCGACCCTCAGCCTCCCGAATACAGTGTTCTTTCCACTACACCAATATGGACGAGATGTTCTCGCCAGAATATTTTCCCAGCCCTATGATGAGCTTATAATGGAATTTGGCTCCTCTTATAATTATAAATGTAACTTAACGGCCTCACATCTGGAGCATATAAAGCCACACAAATAACCATTTATCTTCTTCATGGGATTCAGACCTGCGATGGGCCTCGGCAACCATCTCATCCACTGTCCTTACTGCATGGAGGAGCCCAGAGTAAGGATCCCCAGCCAAGTCTTCCCACTCCAGATCCAGGGCTCTTTCCATAACCCCTCCAGAAGCGGCGAGGCCAAGCATTTAACAACTGCATTGGTGGTACAGTGAATAGAGAGCCAACCCTGGAATCAGGAGAACCTGATTTCAAATCTGACTTCAGACACTGCCTATCTGTGTGACCCTGGGCAAGTCACTTTACCCTGTTTGCCTCAGTTTCTTTATCTATGAAATGAACTAGAGAAGGAAATGGCAAACCTCTCCAGTATCTTGGTCAAGAAACCCCCAAATGGATTCACAAAGAGTAGTACACTACTGAAACAAATGAACATAACGAAAAGGAAGTGAACCAAGCCAATTCATCCATTTTATCACCTTTCTACCTAGGAAAAGGAGAGTGCTCCTAAAAAGTAAAGATGATGGATAAACTCTTCTGTAGTTATTAGCAAGGCTGGCACATATTTAAGGCCTCAGATGCGCATGGCACAACATGATTTCCTTGTTCATTCACAGTTGGCCAGATTCCTAAATAGCTACAAACTTTTTGGGTTCCACACGTTGCATCTCAGAAGCAGCGCACAGAACATGGGGTCAAGCAGTCTTATCTGAGGATCTGTCATCATCTGTAGAAAGGGAGACACTGTAAGCCAACCACTGATTGGAGTCAAAAGGGAAAACATGAGACAATTAAGCTTCCCCAAAGAGATAAAAATCCTCTTAGCCAAAGGAGTGCAGTCAACTTTCATGGAAATGGAAATTAAACACAATCACTCAAAATCAAAACATCACAGGGTTGGAAGGACCTCTCAGGAGTCAACCAATGGACCCCAGCCTCATTGAGCATCCACTCCACCACATACCCAACAAAGGGTCATCTGGCCTTTGCTTGAGCCCTCTCAACGACAGGGAGCTCACTATCTTCCAAGCCGCCAATTCCCCTCTGGGACACTTTTCATTGTTAGGAATTTCTCCTTGACACAAACTCTAATCTGTCTCTGCTACTCCACAATTAGTCCTGATCCTGCCCTCTGGGGTGAAGCAGAGTAAAGCTAACCCACAACACCATGAGACCAATATTGCCTTTTTTTCTTTAGTAATTTTGATTTTTACATTGATTCATGACTTTATGCTGGCACAGTAAACAGAATCCTGGGCCTGAAGTCAGGAAGATGTGAATTCAAATCCAGCCTCAGACACAACTAGCTGTGTGACCCTGGTCAAGTCACTTAACCTCTGCTTATCTCAGTTTCCTCATCTGTAAAATCAGAGTGATTTTATACCCACCTCCCACAGTTGTTATAAGGATCAATGAGATAGTATTTGGGTTTTTTCAAAATGTTATTTATTTTATTTTGAACTTATGAAATAAAACAAGCATTTCCACACCACTTTGCAAATCTCAAAGGGTTTTCTATACAGTCCCCATTCTACCCCCTTCAATCTCTCAAAAATTGACTTTTTGGTGGGGGGGGGGGGAAGGAGATGGAAAGGGAATCTAATTCTTGTGTATCTCTCAAACTAAATACATTGGATTTGGAAAGCTGCTCAGATTGGGTCCAAGTCACCAAAACTGACAAGTTAATGGCTTTTCCACCTTCCTTGGCTAACAAACCAATGTCTCCTTTCAGGAAAACATCAAACACAATCACTCAGAACCATCCCAGAATCTCAGAGCTGGAAGAGGCCTCGGTGGCTAGCTGGTCCATGCCCTGCAACAAAAATCACTTCTACAACACACAGACAGCTCTACCACAATTCCATTAACGCAAAATTTTTCCTTTCTCATGTGGATAAGTGCTTTTAAAAAAATCCAACCCTGCCAGGACTAGCCTTCTCCTCCCCTGTTGTGACCATGTCAATCCATCCCTATCCCTAACTTGTGTTCCACCAAACTGATAAAAAAAACTTATGCTAACAGTTGCTCAACACTGTGGTATTCTTTGACACTGCTGACCCTCCTTCTCCCCAGGCTTCAGCCCATACAAGTTCTACTGCCAAAGCAGGATGTCATTCAAGGAATGAGAAGAAACCCAGGATGCTTATCCTCAGATGTCATTCTTCTAAAAATAGTCATTACAAAATTTCTCTCCAATTATCTCAAGCTCTTTGTGTATCTCTTGGCTGATTTCAATGCCACGTAGTCTTCTCTGGTCCCTCCATTCAAATGCAAATGTAATTAAAGCTATGGAGTCATGCAAACACCCATTACCATCCAGGAGCCAAGAGCAGCTTCCTGGGGAATCTACTCTGGACCTCACCATGACTGCATGGTCTTGAAAGGTTCCTTCCAGCTAGATCAATGTGCCTCTAACAGGGGAGCAGCCAGGCTGCAAGCATTCAATGCAAAATTATTTTGAGTTTTTCCCCAATGAGCAAGGTGATAAAAGATAATGAGTTTGCAACACAGATTTCATCTCTCTCAATATTTTATACTTGCCAGGGTTCATATGATTGCACTGAACTGGAACCCAACTTTTTGAAGTCTTATGTTTCAGCTTCTGAGAAAATGCTGATTTATCCACATTTATCTTCTACCTCCTATCTTACTGACATTTATAATCTTGGCCCATCTACACCTAGGCCTTCTACAAAGGCCCTGCCCCAACCCACCTGAAACATCCCAGCTCCAGAAGAGCATTTCAAAGGTTATCAAACAAGAGAAATTGGGTCAGTGCGTTCTTCAAATCTCTGACCATGCTGTCAACAGATGTGGCCAGATATATACCCAGGCCTACTCTAGCCTGTTGTATTTACTGGGGATGAGGCTGGAAAGGGAACCAGCTTCCCTGAGAACCAGCTACCTCCTGAAGTGTTTAAAAGCTCACTGCAGATACCTCTCTCTATTCCAAATGTAAATTTGAAGCTTGAGGCAGGATTAGACACCAACAATGCACATAAGAAAGGAGGATCCAAAAGGCAAAGGGGCAGGCAAGACACCAGAAAAAAAGCCAGGAGCCCAGATCCCTACTCAACTCAACCCAACTCAACATGCCAACCTTTCCCAACACTGAAGACTAAATGATTTAAGAATTTCAAATACTTGGCTCCATTATGATATTACATGTACATATGTGTATAAGTACATATAAAACCAGAATTTTTTTAAAATGACAAAAGCTAGTCATGTCACAAGAAGTCATCAACAGCCCTCATGCTTTGTGATAACTATTCAAATGTCAAGAGACCTAAAACGGGGGTTCTTAACTTGGCATCTGTGAACTTGCTTGGAATTTTTCTTAATACATTTTGATATCTGTATTACAATATAATTCATTTCCGAATTCCAAGTATTTTATTTTATGCATGAAAACATTATTTTCAAGAAGGGGGGAGTTCTATCCATAAGTAAATGGAAGTATGGTGACACAGAACATAATAAAATCTCATTTACCCAGAGTATACTTAGTTGAAAATACAGGAAACCCCCCAGAGGGGTTCTTTTCTGCCACTTTCTCTTTTAGACACATTTTAGGATCTTCAGGCATTCTTGTACCTTCAAACCCCAATGTTTCCCTTGCCTCAAATGACTCAAGTCCCAATCCTCCCAACTCACCAGTACAATCAATGCAAGAATCTTTTAAGCCAGAGTAATAGAAAGTCCTCTTTTTTCTTTTCTTTCCCTTTCTTTTTTTCCAAGATTACTCCTACACCATAGCTCCACACAAGTTCACAGAATAGCATACATTAATCTTCTCTCAGGCAACCACACTGGTGGCCAAAATCTCTGTTTTGGGAGGGGAAGGGGAAAGTATTCATCAGTGAGGTGTAAAGATGTTCTGGGGGCTTTGTTTACAAGGCTTGCATAAATCACCATCTGTTAGCTGGGTCTCCAAGGCTCTGACTGGTGTTTATGGAGTCCAGAATCAAGTAAAGAAAGACGCCAGTGGGGAGCCTCCCCATGTAAATGACTTCCACCCCATGGGCTCAATGCAGTGCCATTTTTCCTGAATAATGCCACAGTTCACAGTGCGTCCCGGATGCCTCCATCCCACAAGCTTCCGCCTTCTCATGTATAAAATGTGCTTAGTTAGGGTCTCTGCGATGAAGCTTGAAGGTTTGGTTTGCTAACAAAAGAAATAAGAGGAAGATCGACCTAATTAGAGGTTATGGCATCCAACGATCAGGCTTCCGTTGGGTCTGTCAGGTTGTTCTGATGCCTTTGCTCTTTTTTCTGGGAGAAACTCACATCAATTTCTGATCACCACAAAATTAGGAACATTTAAGATTCTTGGAATTTTATTTAAATCACAGGTGGCTCCTTGCTGCCCATCCTGATGCTCCTTATTACCTGGCTCCAAATTCACTTCTTCCAGGAAATCCCTCCCACCTACATCACCGCCCTTATCTCATCCCACTCATCAGATGGTGGATAACTGGCATTTGTCCATGAGTGGCTTGGTGACACGCTTCCTATCACTTCCGGACTGTGTGTCCTGCCTTCCTCAATCAGGCAGAGAAGTATATTTTCTATATGTTTTGAGTCTTCTTATTCTCCCCAATAGAGTACAAGCTTCTAGAGGAGAGGGAAGGTTTCCATTTTGACTGTATGCCCAGCCCCTGGCACAGAGATGGCATATTCATAAATGCTAGTTAAATCAAACTGAGGTCAGAGAATAGAATCCCCCCCCTTTTTTTTGCACTCTTCTTCCCTCCCTTCTGATTCCCATTTCCCTAAATAGCTGCTACAAGCAGAACTTTTCCAAAAAGTGCTTGGTATCTTTATAGTCTGAATTAACTAGCATTAACACAGATTCATTCTCTCTCTCTGTCTGTGTCTCTGTCTCTCTCTCTCTCTCATATTCTGTCTCTCTGTCTCTGTCTCTCTCCTCTCTGTCTCTCTCTCTCATTCTCTGTCTCTCTCTCTCTCATTCTCTCTGTCTCTTTCTCTGTCTCTCTCTCCCTCCCTCCCTCCCTCCTAGGAAATCTTCACTGGCCATCCTCTCTGACCCCTTCGATTTAAAGATAAGGAACTGAGGCCCAGGAGAAAAGGGACTTGCTTGAGATCCTAGAGATAGCAAATAGCAGGGCTGGGATTTGAATCAGGAAAGGTCCTCTGACTGACTCCAAATCCAGCACCCTTTCAAGTCATTCCCTGGCCTCATCATAAACCAAGTGCTTGAGGGAGGCTCATTATTTCTTTCCCAATGAACTAGTGTAAAATGATACTTTGTAACCAGAAAGAGTTGGAGCACTTCCATCATATCCTAATGACCCCAATGAATCCAGAGACCTCCCCACTTTTTATTTCCTTGACCACTCTCCTGACCTACTTTTCAGAGCCAAGACTGAAAGAAAAAAAAGAACAGGAATCTTTAGAGTAAATCACCTCTGGAGTCTCTCCACTCTGAGATTCTGTGAAAAAAAAAATATTACATGGAGGCCCTTATAAATAAAGCAGAAAGTCAGTGAAGAATATAAGGGAAAGTACCTCCTTCCCTCCTCCAGAAAGGGAGATAAAGGATGGGGGTGGGGCTGAAGCAGGTAGGTTTGCCTGAATCTACAATACTTCAGATCTGCCTTCTCACCTTTATGTCCTCTCCCTCTCCTCCAACCTAAGACCATAATCCTCAGCACAAAACCCAGAAACATACAGAGAAACCTGTTAAAGAATAGGTATAAAAGAAGAATAACTTGGTTCATTTCTTTAAAAATGCATCATTATTCCAGAAATGAGAAAATTCATCTTCCTCCTCTTGGCAGAGAGGTGAAGATTGAGGCTGTGGCAGGGGGTACACAGAGGGAGATGGGAGTCACATCTGGCTTTGCTCAAATGGTCCTTATTATAAGGAAGGGGTCAAGGTATGAGGAATTAATAATGGAAAAGGCATTAATATAAAACCTGAAATAAATTCATTCCTTTTAAGCCCTGACCACAGACTGGAAGACTAAGTCTAATCTTTCACTTTCCAAGCCTGGGAAAGGGGGATCACCATCTTTGCCAAGTGTAGCGATGAGATGTCCCTACACTACATAACTCTTTGTTGTTAACTCACTGGATGGGTTTCTTTTATTACTTCGTTGTTCATTACAACATTAAAGCCAACAGTTATTGAAACAGGCAGCTGAGACTAGACCATGACAGAGATTCCCATTTCATCCCCCGCCCCCCACACACACAAACACACACATCCTTTACATACTCAAAGCAAGACACTTTCATTATGAGTAGAAGTTGGCAGTCCAAAGTAGCCTGCAGGATCTCAATGCCGGATGACACCAATTGTCACTTCTGTATTTCTGTCATAGGCTCTGCTCCCCTGCTCAGTAAACAATCATGTGAGAGGCGGCCACTGACCCAGTTGGGTCCTGCCAAGTTTCATGTGCCTCTGAGTTACAAAACAACTAACTTCCTTTTTTATGAGTCTCAAAGGAGACTTAGCAGGCTTTGTTGTCCCCAAGCCTTGACGGAACAGCAGTTTAAGACAATCAGGAGCCCTGGGTTCCGGATCTGCCATTCACTACAATAAAAAAAGATTTAGGACCTTTTTGGTCTATCCATGCTGTATCCATCCAGTAGAAGGTAAGATCTTTGAGGGCAAGAAAGCCATTCTGCCTTTCCAATTCCAGTACCTGACACAGGAGACAATGCAGAGTAGGAGCTTAATTAAATGCCTGCTGATTTAGCTAGTTAGACCTTGGTTTCTGCTGTGAATGAGTTTTCTTCCAGTTCTGTCTAGGAAACTCTAAACCAATTTAGTGCACACATCTGTGCTCTAAGACCCCAAACTCTGATAATTAACATATATGATAATTAATGATACAGGACATATACATATATATGTGTGTATATATATATATATATATGATAATTAACATCATTGTTAACGAGGTCTCCCTTCACAATCTTTTGACAAGATTCTTTATACTCAACTGCTAATCGACCTCCAGGATGCCAAGAATTCCATTTTGTACTCACTTTCGAGAAAAGTTCTCCAACCAAAAGATGCTATTTCAATCCTTGAACATATTGTTACTAATATACAGAATTCTTCAGTGAAGGAATTTATAAAATCAGGTGACAGATCTAATGGAAAATAAAGGGAGAGATCTGAGTGATTATAGCATCACAGAATTTCTGAGTCACAAGGAACCTCAGAGGTCACTGAGTCCAATCTATACCCCAAAATACTCCCACAGGGCACACCCAAGTGATCACTCAGCCCTGCGTGACCTCTACAGCCTCTCCTGGCTTTCAATCCCTCTGATCCTCTGCACACTTTTGAATCCTGCTGCCTCCACAGATTTCTGGCCATCAAGGGCCATGTCTGTGTTAGATGCTGGGGCCACTGGGCCCTGGTCTAGCAGCAATCTGTAATTAAGAGCCCTTGGATGCCATGCAGATGGAAACATCTCCAATTAAGTCAACAGAAAATTGTAGCCCCAAGTACTACGCTTCATTCTCTGACCAGCTGTGCTGAAATACGGCTGACAGTCATAAGCCTCTTTAGAACAGTGATGCTCCTGTACTGCTTGAAGGATTTAAGAGAGACATTAGCCATTAAACCATTCTTAGAAATGATAATAGGGGCAGCTAGGTGGCGCAGTGAGTAGAGCACCGGCCCTCGAGTCAGGAGGACCTGAGTTCAAATGCGGCCTCAGACACTTGACATACTTACTAGCTGTGTGACCTTGGGCAAGTCACCTAACCCTAACTGCCCTGCCTTTTCCCCTCAAAAAACAAACAAAAAAAACGAAAAACAAAAAAATGATAATAACTATCATTCGTACAGTTTTAAGGCTTGCAAAGCACTTTATATAGGTTATCTCCCCTCACCACAGCCCTGTGAAGTGGGCCTCATTACGACCTCCATTTTATAGGGGGGAAAAGCAGAGAGACAGTCAGTGACTGATCCAGGAGGTCACAATGCTACAAAGGGTCTCAGTCAGGCCAAACTAACACAGGAAGCCTCCTCTCAAAATGCACAGAATGAGGGTTCACTGCTGATGAGAAATAGGAAGTCAACAACATCCCAGTGGGACCCATCAGGGCTACACTTGGTCCTATGAATAACAAGAACTCATCTGCATGGCATGAATCAACTCTGATTCTATGCACCCTCTCATTCTAAGAGGTCAGGTCATCTTAGTCTCATTAATCCTCACCACTCCCATCTTCAGGAGGGAAGCTAAAGTTCAGAGAGAAAACAATTTACCCAATGGCACACATGAACTCAGCAGCCCGGGTCAGGGATCGATTGACGCGTTAGTATTTTTTCCTCTCCACAGAATCATAGAATCTAAGAGTTAGAACATCAAAGGCCATGTAATTTCCAAACCACGCCTTCTACATTTGAAGACCTCCAATGAGGAAGAATCCACCACCACTTAAGACAGCCCAACCCACTTCATCTTTGGTCGGCTCCAAGCCCTAGAAAGTTTTCCCTGACAATCTGCCTCTTTTGAAACATCCACTCCTTGTTCCTGGTTCTGCCTTCTGCAGCTAAACAGAACAAAGCTCACCCAACTTCCATGGGACAGCCTTTCCAAAGCTTGGAGGCACCTATCAATCAATCAACAAGCATTTGTTAAGTGTTTACTATGTGCCAGCCACTCGGGTCAAGCAATGGAAATACAAAGAAAGGCCACAGCAGTCCACACCCACAAGAAGCTTACGCTCTAATGGAGGGGGGACAACCTAGAAACAATTAGGTACATAAAAGACACAAAGACTGTCAAGAAAGGAACCTGGCCCCTCTCCAGAGAGACTATTCCACCTTTGGACAATTCTAATTATTAGCAAGTTTTTCCTAGTAAATAGCCTGAATTGGCCTCTGTGTAACTTCCACCCAGGGCTCCTCCTCCTGCCAGAGTCCAAAACTCATCCCTCTTCCATGGAACAGTCTTTCAAATACTTGCACAAAGCTAGCATGTCATGCCTTGCCGCTCCCTGCCCCCCACCCCACTCCCCCAAGTCTTTCTCTTTCCCAGGGCAATCATTTCCAGTTCCTCCAACTGATTCTCATATGACATGATTCCACATCCTGGCTGCCTTCCTCTGGATGACCTCCAGCTTACAATGCCCTTCCTAAAAAGCTGGTGCCTAGGACTGAACTCAATACCCTAGCTGTAGTCTGACCAGAGCAGAGGACAGAGAGACCTCCTTACTTCTTAATGCAGCCCAAGATCCAATCAGCTTTTCTGCCTGCCAATCATACTGTTGACTTAAATGGAGCCTGGAAGTTCACAATTCACCCCTTCAGATTCTAAGTGAGCTGGTCACTTTCCCAAGTTCCAAAATCACTCCAAGGACCACTGAGGAATTACAGATAGGAAGTCAGCAAAAAGGGCTTGAGGCCTTGAATGCCTCCACATTTTTGCTCATTCTCCATCATGATGAAACTCTTCCCCTGCATCCCAAGCATCCACAGAACTTTAGTGATGGAGCCTGAGCACTGGATCCAGGATGTCAAGTCCTCCATTTAAGAAA
This sequence comes from Trichosurus vulpecula, assembly GCF_011100635.1. Taxonomy (NCBI): domain Eukaryota; kingdom Metazoa; phylum Chordata; class Mammalia; order Diprotodontia; family Phalangeridae; genus Trichosurus; species Trichosurus vulpecula. The sequence continues at coordinate 246,244,113 of NC_050576.1, read as the reverse complement.
GTCACGACAGCAGTCCAATCCCTTTATAACTGCTAAGTGCCAGGACTACAGATATATTTCACTATGTCTATTGAGTGGTGCAAATTATTGCCTTTGTTTTAGGCCCCCACCATGGCTGGTCGAAAACAACCAACTCCATCCCTTTTCATCCATATAAAGAAAAATTTAAAATCATTAGTCTTAGGTGGATGTATGTTCTAGGGGACTTCCACATGGCATTGTAAATGAAACCTGGCTTCATTACTCCTGAATTTTCTTGCATTGCTTGGAGAGATAGAAGGTCTGTCAACAAGTCATTACTCATGCACGTGTGTTACATGAGGAAGAGGAAAATTAGGAGAGGCTTCCAAAGTCAGACCCAAAGTCAGATCCTTAACTGCTGTATCGTCACACCTTGACATTAAGGCCAATAGAGGGGCTGGACACTGTCGGGAGGAAGCAGCTATCTGCAGGAAAGGGCAGGGAGAAGACAGGGAGGGAGGTGTGGCAGACAGAGGGCTGAATTTGGAGCCACAGGATCAAATCTTGGTTCTCTCACTTGCTACTGAGGGGCAATACAGGCAAGCTGCTTAACCTCTGTAGGTCTCAGTTTCCTTATCTGTAAAAAGAAGAAGCTGGACTAGAGACGGATCTCTCCAGTCCCAACAGCCCTAAACCTAGGCTCCTACACAGGAAACCATTGTCAAAGCAATTAAAATTAATTACCTGCTTTTTCCACTCAGATTTGGGAGATACTTCAGAGACTATCTACTCTGGGTATTATCTGCACCCCAAATCACAGAATCTGACCCACCAAGCCCAACCCATGACTCTACACATCCTCAGCCAGTAAGTAGCCATCCAGCCTCTCCTTGAGGAACTCTGACGAGAAAGGACCACATGCCATCCCAGTCAGCCCAACTTTTACCCTCATACGTACCCAAGAGGATTTTGTCATAGTCCCGTGTGTTTTTCAAGATTTTACCATCAGATGTAGGATTACAGAATCAACAATTTAGAGCCAGAAAGGACATCATGGTCACCTAGTCCAATCCCCCCACCCTGCCCCCATTTTACAGATAATGACAATGAGGCTTAAGGGAATAATTATTTTTCCCAAGTTCACACATGCAGAGCCTTAGCTCTAAAGCAGGAAGTTCAGAGGCCATCTACCAAAAGTCCCCCATTTCACAGATGAAGGAACTTAGCAGTAAGAGATGGACAGAATTGGAACGCAAGTTTTTGGGACTCCAAATTAATCTTTTTTTTTTTCCACCAGAATGCCTCCCACAAGATTCTAACATGAATGTTACTACTAATTGAGAGTTCTGTGAGTGGAATAGAAAGAAGCATTTCCTGGGATCCTCCCACAGAGGCTAGGCTAGATTTCCCTGGGACTCTGCCCCATGTTTATTGGTCTGGCACTAAAACACCTCCTTGGGCACTGGCTTGGGGTGTTGGTGTGGCTTCTTGTTCCCCTGAGCATAAAAGGCCACGGCGAGTTCCAGTGATCCCTCTGAGGCTTCAGACCATGGCCGGAAAGCATGACTAACATGGGGAAGCTGTGATGTCATCGCTCAATGTCTTTGTTGAATGTCCTTCTATGACGAAAGAAACTTCCTTCTGTCAACTGCTCCATGACCTTTGGCTCTAAACTACCAAAAGCCTGGCCTGAATTGGGTCCAGCCTGGCCAGCAAAACCCACCTCAAAGCATCAGGTCCAGGACCAGGCAGGAGGAGGAATGCAAACTGGACTGCTTTTTGGAAAACCTCATAGTGCTTTTCATGACTTCCTGAAACAAAGACCCTTCTTAACACACATATTCTTGACTGATGTTGGGTTCTAGATCATTGCTGGGAGCACCCACAGGGATGGGCTCCCAAATCTACCACAGTAGCATTCAAATGCTCTATTAGTTTTAAGACACAGTACTTTGTCCCAATGTGAAGGCATGGTAAAAAAAAACAAACTGCAACAGTCTCTGGTAACCAGTAAAAGAAAAGATCACGATTTGTTCAGAGTCTGTAACATCTTAAGAACGAAGCTCAATCTACTGCCCTAGAACATACAACAAGACTTGGCAGCCTTGAAAAAGTAGTATGCCAAGGTCCCAAACCCTTCCTTCCTCGGGGTTGGGAGGTGGGGGGGTGATAAGATCATGCTAATGAAAACCAGTCCATGCACCATCTTTGGCCCGGGTGCTGTTGGCTGTAGAACCCTGATAACAAGGTACCACCGGCACCCTTACCAGAAAAGGGAGAATTTATAGGCCAAACTTCCATTTGTCTTCAAAGTCTGCCCCACCACATTCCCCACAAAAAACCAGCCCATCACCTACTGACCCAGAAGGAAGAACAATCTCTCAGTTAATGAAGGGGAATTAATACTGGCTTTATTCTTTTGGTTACCATGTGATCTGGGACATGTGGGTGAGCCAATTAACTGTCACACCTAGGCTTGAGGCTCATTTGGGACTTTCCCAGAGCAAATTAAATACATGTATATTTACATAAAATCACTTACTGAGTCTCCCTAACCACCAATTCCAATTAGCAAATGCTAAGATGGTGTTAAAAATAATTTATTGGGCTTCATGCTAGATATTACCTGGTTTATACTATTAATTTGTTCAGTAGCCCACACTTTTATGGATAACATAAGGCCCAACATGTCCAAATCATTCAGCATTCCAATTCTAGACAGCTGGTGGCGCAGCACATAGACAAGTGGAATTGGAGTCAGGAACCAGGAACGGGAGTTTGAATTCTGCCTCAGACACCTCCACTTGATGTGTGACTGTGGACAAGTCACTTAACCTGTCTGTCTCAGTTTACTTGTTCGTAAATGGGATGAATAATAGCTCCTGCCTCATAGGGTTATCAGGATGATCAAGTGACAAAAAGTTCCTTGCCAAAATCAGTGATATTTTATTATCTATTATCTATTATTATACCAACCTGTTCTACTCAGTACCAGAACAAACCAAAGATTCGTATATTTAAAATAATGACTAACATAATGCCTTAGGGTTTCAACACCTTCCACATGTAAGCTTATTTAAGCTTCACAACAAATATAGTTTTCCAAAATTCAAATAAGTCTCCAAGGGGCTTCTTCCCACAATGGTTCAAATACTAAGATGACTTCCACAGTAGTTTAAAAAACAAGGAAAAAAACCAAAATACAAAATATAAGGGATAGGGCAGATGTAAACTATTTTTTAAAAACATCTGAACATACAGGGGTTGATTTTACTGTTAACATTTCTGTTTCCATTTTACAATAAACCCAGATTAGTGACCACAGCCTCCTCCCTCTTCTCCCCTCCCCCGCCCCCCACTTTACATCTGCAGCCAAACAGTTAATTAGAAAAGTGCTGATCGCTGAGAAATTGCATAATTCCAACCACCAATTTGTGTTGTAAAACACACCATTACAAGTGGGGAAACTTTTTTTTTTAAATAAAGGCAAAGTGTTTTAGTGATGTGACCTAAGAAAAATGTGATGTTTTTTGAAATTGTTAAGTTGGTTGTTAATATCCACTCAATCCGCCCTCCCAATGGCAGCCTGAGTCTCCAGTCTGGATTTGGGTTTCCCTCTCCTACCAAAGCTTACAACCACGCTGAAACTGTGCCGTGACTTTCCACTGCGAGCCACAGAAAGGAAATTGCAGGGTAGATCAGCTCTAGTCCAAGAAATAACCAGGGTTCTTAATGGAAAAGGGATTAGACAGCTTGTTCCATTTGGCCCCAGCCTAAGGAACAAGAAGTACTGAGTGCAAGTCAGAGAGGCAGATGTGGCTCGACCAATCAACAAGCGTCATTAAGCATCTATTTAATAATAATAAATTGCCTGTATAACAATAAAACCCAAAGAGCTTGGTTTGCTACAAAACAGAAAAAGAAAAGCACCTACTATGTGCCGGGCACTGGGCACAGGCGCTGGAAATACAAACCCACAAGGGAGACAATCCCTGTCCTCTATTCTCCTGTAGGGATGTAACTACGGAAAGCAGATCCCACCTCCAGGACCACTTCCTACCTGTCTGACCTCGAACAGTTACTTAATGATTTCTGACCTCTGTTTTCTCATCAGTAAACTAAAAAAGTTAGGTGGCCTCTGGGGTCCCTTCAACCAATCAATCAACAAATATTTATTAAACACCTACTATGTGCCAGACTCTGAGGCTCTGTTTTTTGGGGATTTTTTAAGCAACCAATCTGAATCAATGACTCTGCATAGATACAGCTGCTTGGCAATGGACTTGAAACCTGCCCTGAAATGATCTGGGAGAGATGAGGTGGTGGCTTACCTCAAACCTTAGAGGACCTACAGTGTGCTCCATATTTCTGGATGAAGAGAGAATTCAAAGAGACACTTGCCTTCAAGGGCCTTACAACTAAATTAAGGGAACAAGAGTTAGACATATAGAAGAGAATAATTTTTTGCCAGTGGGTGACGGCTCTCTGTTCCATCCCCTGCCTACCACCACCTCTCCATTTTATAGATGAGGAACCTGAGGGCAAAGGTTGTTAACACCTGTCCAACGTCACACAGCTAGTAAGACTGGGCCAGGATTCAAATGCTGTTACCAACTCCAGGCCAATCCACAGGTATTGTCTCAAGGAAGGAATTACTTGGTTCTTAGTGGCCAAATAAGAGTTCTGGGGAACCCTAAGCCAAAGCTCTGTGCTTTATTGAAACACAAGGGAATAGGGTTGCTACAGGAAATGACTCTGGGAATAAGGACTCCTCCATGGAGAATCTAAAAGGACCAGCTCTAAGTCACTCCTGGCTCTCAAGAACAGAAAACTGGCCATTTTCTAGAGAAACTGGATAAATATTTTTAAAACAAGCCATTTTGAGCAGATGATGATATCACCTCATTCCACCGAGCAGCTGCCACGGCTGTACAAAACCCACTGGAGATGGTGTTTCATATTTTATGTAAGCCTTGATGGAATTACAGCTCGGTGATTCATATCGTGGTCATTTACCCTACATGTATATATTTTACACTCATCAAGAAAAGAGGTTTGTTTTCAGTTTTCCTGAGGATTTTTAAAATAAACAGGCTCATAAGTTTAGAGCTGAGAGGGAGCCAAGTCCAACTTTTTACATTTTACAGATGGAGAAACTGAGGCCCAGAGGGTGAGGTGATTTAATCAGTCACTGAGGTGGTAAGAAGCAAAGGCAAGACCCACACCCAGGTTACATGCCTACAAATTGTCCCTTCCACCACTATGTTGACAAGCCCTCTAACACCACGAACAGATAATCCCTTAGCCTTCAGAATTCTGATCAACAGCTTCCCTCCCCTGCTGTAGCCACATCACCTTGGCCCTCACGGGTCTTATAGAACATCCCTTCCAAGATCCTCAACTTTGCAACGGTACCCTTGGGCCTCATCCTCCTATCCTGTCCTCTTTCCCTCCCATTGTCACTCACAGCATCTGCTGTTTGACCTCATCATGATCACTAGTCTCTTGACCTTTGATTACTGATAAAAGTCCAACTCCCCAACTCTTAGTGAACTTGACCTTATCCCCTATATCTCATGAGTTACTGCAGAGAATGCCTTACTATCACCACCACCACCACCTCCTTCACTAGACCCTCACCTGCTAACACTCATCCCTGCCCATAGCTATCAGCTCTTGCCCTGCAACAGCTGATCAATGCGAGAGAAAAGTCCTAACTCAAGTTGACTGTGCCCACTATAAAGGGATGGTATAGAATCTCAGTTGGGTCCCCAATGCTGCTCAGAAAAAGGATGCCGTACCCTCTCTCATTTCCTATAACTTTCTCCTCTTTTCTTCATACCCCTGACACAAACCATACTCTACTTAAAGCAAATGACTTATCCTTACTCACCTCTGCTCCTCCTCCTCCCCTGGCTAAGCTAGGCTCTTTCTCCATCTATACTCTTTATCATGATCATCCCTTCCCCTCTTTTTTCTCTACCGATCATCCCCTCTTTCAGGCATCTTCTTTTACAAAAAAATCTTTCAGACACTTGACACACTTACTAGCTTTGTGACCTTGGGCAAGTCACTTAACCCCAAGTGCCCTGCCTTCTTCCCTGCCAAAAAAAAATCTTTTATTATTAACTTAATCATTAGAAAAGAAAACAGGAGACAAGAAATAAGGTAGAGAGAGTGAGAGCAAGACTGAAAGCAAGGAAAGGAGAAAGGAAAGGAGGGAAAGATGGAGGGAGGGAGGGGAAGAAGGAAGGAAGGAAGGAAGGAAGGAAGGAAGGAAGGAAGGAAGGAAGGAATGAAGGAAGGAAGGGAAAGATGGCCTAAGCACTGGGGGTACAAAGACATTGTCCCAGATTAATAATTCATACAGATTTGTAATACAGTGGAAAATTTCTGGTGATAACTTTATCCACATGAAACAGCCTCTGACCTCAAAGACAGTCTAGCCTTCTTAACCCTCTTTGTCTGTACTTTTTTGATAGGTCTCAAAAAGTCAACAAGAATTCAGGGAGCACAGCCCAGCAGAACAGGCAACTCCTCTGGAAATCACATCTATTTTTGTAGAGGCGATCTCTGAACAGCCCAAAGCACTTTCAAAAACCCATGCTGGGACTGCCCAGCATTTCCTACAAAAGAGACAAGTCTAAACCTTCCGTCCAGTCTGATGGTAACACCCATGCCTTATGTGGCAAGGAGCCCAGACAGGATGTAAGGGTTTAAGAGGAGGAGAAAGCCAGCTTACTGGCTCTCCTGGAAAGTAAGACAGATGGAAGAGGAGAAAGGGAAGAAGTCATCGGTGTACAACAGCTCTGAGGCCACTGTACAGGTAGGTATCCATCTTTAAATCTAACCTGACTCCTCACCTCCTGGAAAAAAGCAAGATCCAAGGGCCTTTGGGGACATGGAGGGGCCCTTTGATTTCAACAGTACAGAGAACTCCTGGGTGAAGATCCTCCCTCTACCAACACAGGTGAGACCCTTCTCTGTACATTGGAGTCTCAGAGACTTGTTTAGGGCAGAGGTGTCAAACAAGTGGCCACAACATACCAGAGTGCTGCCAAAATGTAATTAAAATGTAACTGGAAAAACAGTTAACAAAATGAATAAAAATGCAATTGATCACAGGCAATGTTAAGATGTGGTCTGCTCTTGGGCGCTCTCAATCCACTATGGCACACTGCTTCAATGATCAAGTCACTCTGACCACGCCACCATTCAGTTCCACCCCATTCTACCACATAAGAAGCACTAGGCATCTCTAGGTGCTGAGGATACAAAAAATAAAAACAAAACAAACACAGTAACAAACACAGTTGCTATTCGCTGGGAGAACATTGTATTCCACAGGTTCCAGTAAAATTGCCATGTGGTTACAGCCCAAAGGACAGGGCTTAGAGACCTGCTATTGAATCCCAGAACTAACCCTGACTCGTCCTCAGAGTGGGATAGAGACCTTCAAGGGCATCCGGATCAACCCGAGGCCCAGGTTAAGAAGCATCTGAGCTAGAACACAAACCTAAGGCCTCTCACGCACCCCATGACACCAACCATATAGGTCATCTTTGGGGTCAGAGCAGGAAGGGACCCTCGTCCTTTCGTTAGGGTTAGAGATAGAGTTTAGGGTTAGGACTACATCCTACAGATGAGGAAAGCGAAGCTCATAGAATCCATGCATTTATTTATCCATCCACCTGTTTTATGAAGTGGTCATATACCACACCCTCCATAAGGCACAGAGAGGTATTCTAAGATAAAAATGGGGAAGGGGGTACATTCTACAGAAGAAACATGGAGCTTACGGAAAATATGAAATAGACCTAAAAATGACACGGGAGGAGGGGGATGGGGCTAACAACTGAGGACAGTCAGGATAGACTTTGAATAGATGGCGCCACCAACAAAGCTAGGGACTCCACAAAAAGGACATAAGGAAAGGTTGAGGGACAGTCCGCGCTAAAGCTCAGAGGTAGAAAATGGAACCTCATGCCTAAGGAACAGCAAGGAATCCCGTTTGGCTGGAACTGAGGATGTGCAGAGGGAAATACTGTGCCGTCACCCTAGACACGAAGCCCAGGGGCAAGCTCAGGAGCCAGAACTAAAACCTGTATCCCCCGACTGCAAATCCAGGCCTTTCTCCCCTCCCCTCCCCGTGCCATACTATGGAACTTTTCCCATTTTTTTTTTCCTCTTGCAATAAAGTTTCTGTCCCAGAGCCCAAGCCTCAACCACAACAGAAGTCTGATTTCTGCAGAACACCACCTTCGTTCCTCAAGGCCTGTGCCTAGAAAGCCTTCCTGCAGCAGGGGGTATAATACATTAAACAGCCAATTTTACAAGAGTTATTTCTGATGCCTATCTCCCTGGGTCCTACACCACATAAAATTCTTAACCAGGTGTTTTTTTTTTTTAATGCTTTGTTACAGGACTCAACCCAAGGTCATTTCCTAGGTCGACAGCATTTTCTTCAAAAATAGAAAGCTTTGGTAATGTTTCCTCTAGCTTCCCCGGGTTACTCAATAACCACGACAGTTATTGGGACCACGTTTCTCACAGGAGATCCTTTGAGCCCCAGGACCACACTGGACCCAGAAGTTTAACTCTGACAAGTGCAAAGTGCCCAAAGGAAAAAATGGTCTGTTTTCCAGAGCCTCCAAGCGAACCCACAGGGTGGGACTGTTGGCATCACTTTTTTAAAAAGCCAGTATGTCTTGAGGGGAAAAAAGGAGTGGAGGGAGCGGAGGGAAGGAATCCGTATTTCTCTAGTAAAAGGTTATAGGATCCTAGAGTCCAACTTACCCATTTTGCAGAGGAGGATGCAGAGTCTACCAATGCTAAGTATTCAAATGTTAACTATTCGAGTGGATCCCAATCTGTGGGCTCCAGCTTCCTGCACAAGGATCCTTACCCGCCTCCCACTGACTTAAAACACATTTTTTTAAAAAGGTGATGTTATCTATGTTTTATCATATTTTTATTTATTTTGTTAAATATTTCCAGATTCCATTTTAATCCAGTTCAGAATGCTGTGGGCCACATGCTGCCCACATATCTGACACTTCTGCTCTGTATCGATGAAATCACAGGTTGGTCGCTAGCCCTATTTGAATTCAGTCACTTGCTATTGCTGTAGATTTTATGAGTGTGGCCTAACTCTCTGAGTTCAAATCTTGCCTCAGATACTACTTGTGTGACCCTGGGTAAGTCACTTAACCTCACTCAGTCTTACTTCATTCATCTGTAAGATGAGGTTGATAACAGCACTTCCCTCCCAGGGCCACACAGAGGCTAGCTCTTATTATCTTAATGAAGCGAATAAATAATGCCTGTCTAGACTAACATGTAGTTAGAAGGACAAACTACAGGGCTCATTCCCTGGTAAACATTATTTTAGAGAGATACCACACATGCATGTGGAAGGCAGCCCAGACTTGACAAGGAGAGCCCGCCGGAACATGAACGTCTCTGGGAAACAGTCACATTCTTGGAATGACCCCCCAGCTTCTCCCTAAAACAAATGTCCATCTTTTTAACACCGACACTCTCCCGGTAAGTTAATATCCAATGAGATAACATACACAGCTTCTTCCAAACCTTAAAGACAAACGTTAGCTACTATTAATGTTTTTCTGGTTTTATTTGTTATTACTACTGCTATTCCACAGCGGAGTCACGGAATGCTACAGTGTCTGAACTGAAGACGAGGGTCCTCTCAAGGGCAAAGAAGAGGATCCATGATGGGCATGCGTGGGGAGCAGCAAACCACCAGCACGGAGTGATGGGAGAGACAAAATATGTCCTCAGCCATTTGATCAAACGCACGACCGAAAACAAAGATGGGCCAGTTAGGGTGCAAGAGTGAGGCTTGACCGATGGACAGCCCACATGCTCCCCTGATGACCTGGAAAGAGGGCAAGAGAATCTGAGGAAGGGTCCCAACCCCAGCGACTGAACACCCAGTGACAAACTTATGGGAGGCCATGGAAGAGAGTCACGGGGGACTATCTAGTATGGACAATTTTGCTCCCTGCCTGCCTTCAGGAAGCGCCTTCATTGATGATGGGACTTCAAAGCCACTGAAGTTTCAGAGGCTTTTCTGAATTGAAGGAGACTAATGGTACAACTACCATTCTCGTAGGGGTCCCAGAAATTTCCTGATGTTAAGAAAAGGCACTCATGTAGAAGGTGGCATGAGCTGAGCTTTGAATGATACTAGCAATGCCCCTGGTCCTCCTTCCACCCTCTCCAATTAAAAAAAAAAATTCACAAAGATACTGCATGTCGTATACTCTGTTTCTATCTTGCATTATGTACTTGATCTTTACATGTTGCCTCCCTCATTAGAACGTAAGCTTCTGGAGAGCAAGGGCTGTTTCTGCCTTTTCTTTGTATCCATAGCATACAGTAAGTACTTACTGACTGGAAGAGTATATGTGGATGCCTAAATGATTCAATGCTACAAGTTCAAGAGACCAAACATTAAACACCTACTGCGTGCCAGGTGCTGTAGTAGGTGCTGGAGGTTTTAAATATAAAAAAAAGAAACAATCTGTCCTCGTTAATGATAAGGAGAGGGCAGGTGGTACAGCAGAAGAAGCCCTTCCTCATGACTTTGTGTTTAAAATCTTGTGTTTATTCCATATGTGCTTATAGATGTGTAAGTTATCTTCCCTAACATAATGTAATAAGCTCCTTGAGGGCAGGGAAAAAAATTTTTTTTGACTCTGCACAACACCTGGCACATAGCAGGGACTTAAAAAATGCTCACTGACTGATTGGCTATAGCATCAAAGGAACTGGGTTGGAATCCCAGCTCTTCCAATTGGGATAAGGGACTTCCCCTCTGGGCCTCATATTTGTAAAGGTTGGATCTAACTGTTCCTTAGACCAAAAGGTTATTGTACATTGGGCAGGACTTTTCTGTGACCTCTTTTTAAATATTTTAAAATATTAAATATTTAAATATTTAAAATATTTTTCTTTTAAATATATTTATATTAAAACACAAATAACTATTTTAATAGAGCTGGTTTTCCTTTGCAATCCTTCATTATTTTATTTTTCACACTGAAAACCATACTTACGAGAAGAGGTCCCTAGGCTTCCGCAGACTGAGTGCCAAAGGGGTACCTAGGCTTCCCCAGACTGAGGTCCAAAGGGGTCCCTGCCAGACTGAGTACCAAAGGGGTCTCTAGGTTTCCCCAGACTGAGTGCCAAAGGGGTCCCTAGGCTTCCCTAATAACTCACTGTTACACAGCACATTAACATTTGCACCCATGATCAACATGAGACTCGATCGTTCTGCAGGAGCCAAGTCCCCCTCTACTCTGCAAAGAAAATATTAAGAGGGAGAGGACCAGCCACAAACCAGACAAGCCCCACATTATCACTGCAATCGGCTCTGTGACTCAAGTGCAGAAATCCTCTCTGACCATCTGGAGCCAATCCCGGCTTGGGGCCAAAACTCAGAGATTGCTCTTCCCAGTAAATGACAACTTATCCCCTGCCACGTTGCTTACACACAGCCGGGGGAGCACCTCATCTCCTACCCGAGGGCTCCCGGGAGTTGTAGAGATGCTGGAGAAACAGAAAGTGCTTCCAAATTCAAGAAAGAAAGAGGGAAAAAAGTTTTCACTATCCCAAGCAGACTGCGCACCAATCTTGTCACCGGTGAACCCCAGCCGAGAGTAGCCACACGGGAGGAAGAAGCGTTTTATGGGGTGCGATCTTGTTTCACAGGCAGAGACAAACTACCTGAGCTTCAAAGGTCCCCTGGTTTATAAAAGCCAGCCCCCAGCCCCATACAAGGATGAAGCTCGGGAGGGGATTGGAGGGTCACGTTTCAGACCTCCAAAAGAGCCGCTTGGGAGCCCTGCTGCAATTTCCTGGGGTCAGCGCCCTGCTGGGACTGCCAGGGCTCCCCATAAATCACTGAACTTGAGCTTGAAAGCAAATGGGAGCTGACCTTGTGCCTCCCCCACCCCAACCTGGGAAGCACTTCATTTTCAAAGGGAAGCCAGGGCCTCCATTGCTTGTCAAAGTTATGACAAAGTCGTAGAAAGGACCAGAGGTGCAAAAGATGGACAAATGATCAAGAATCTCAAATGCCAACAGTATAGAGAGGAAAGAAAACTGGTTCTAGAGAGGAGCTGAAATTTCACACCTGGAAACAAAAACAAGAGACATCTCTGACACCTTTGTGACCTTGGGAAATTCACTTAGACCCTCCGGGCTCTCTCAGTGTCCTCACCTGCAAAAGGAAGAGGTTGGACCCTAAGACCCTCTGAGCACCAAAGCCTAAGACCCTTAAATTAGTTAAAATAAATACAACAATAGCTTCTCAAGAGGCCTCCGACAAAAATGAGAATAAACCTAGAAAATCCACCAGTCACTTATGAATCAACTGGCAGATTAATCATCATTTCCCAAGAGGCCAGCTCTCCAACGGAAGAATGTCAACCATTAACTCCTAGGGGCCCTTCCCAAGTTTCTTCTTTAGATTCCAAAGCTATAAAAGAATCTCTCAAGCCAGGAATTTGAGCAATTAGGGGACACAGAGGCAGAGCAGAATGGTAGAAAGGGCATGGATTCTGGAGGTAAAGGACTGGGTTCAAATCCCACTTTTGGCATGACTTGATGCGTGACCTTGGACAGGTCACTGGGCTTCAGTTTCCTCTTTTTTTTAAGAGGAGGTCAGACTAGATGACCGTTGACACTGTAACAGCAAGCACCCTAGCATACCCAGGACGGCCAGCTAGCACAGGTTCTTTAATCTGCTTTCCTAGGAAAGACTGCTCAAAAAGGGGTTAACAATCCTGCTTTTAATCACATTCACTAGTTCAGGGGAAGGGTCAGCCTCTTGAACATCATAGAAAACACAAGCAGAGAAATTAGCACAAAGACCAACAGACAGGGTTCTGACTGCCTGAATCAGAGCAATATTGCCACAAGTACACCACTGGATTGAGAGAACCTTTACATCTGAGCAGTTGAGAAGGGAAAGGGTTGGGGGTTTGGTTGGTTTGGGGGGAGGGGAGGTTTGGCAGGGGGTGGGGGGAGGAACTAATTTTTGTTCTCATTTTTCCTATGTGACTTTATTGGAATGGGTCCAAATTAATTCCACACTTTATATAAATGGTACAAGTAACTTACATTTCACAGGGGGTAGGGGTGGGGAGTATTCCCTTCTTTTATTTTTCTGTCTCTACCAATACTGTATCATTCCCTAGTGTCTTTTCTACCTCTTAAGCCTCCTTTTCTAACTTCTTTCAAAGAACTACAGAAGCAGTATCATGGAAACTGTACCCAGCCTGCCTCCATCCAAAGTCAAGCAGGAGGGTCATTGATGAAGGGAAAATCCTAAACATTGTAAGAAAAAAGAAGATGATTTAGGGGCTTGAGAACAGACCCCAAAGCAAGGGGAGAGAGAGGGATGGAGGCATCCTGCCAACCTTTGGGAAGGAAAAAATAAATTTACAAACAGCTTGCAAACCAAGGGGGCTGACAACTTAATTGTTGCCCAGCCCTACAACAGCCTTGAGGCAAATCCTTTATTGCATGTAAAAATAAACTCTGAGGGAAAAAAAAAGTCTGAGCTACAAGGCCTGAACCCAACCTTTGAGCACCGAGTCCCAAGTAAAGGGCCCTTCGGGGGCACCTGGGCATCGGACATGACCCAGGCAGCCTTGAGTAGACAGTGCGAATTGGAGAATTGTCTTCAAACGACCTGACTCACGCAGCTTGGGTCATTCAGCCAAGAGCAATCCTGGAAAAGAGATCAGAGGCTGGCCCTCTTGGTTCCATTACCCACACAGTCCCCACCCCCGCCCCCCTTCTTTTTGCAGGATTGTGTAACTTGTACAAACATAACTATTTCCTGTCCACGGAACAAAGCCATTTAATGAACTGGAGACCGTTACTGAGATCATTTAAGGGAAGAAACCAACCAGGCCCCAGTGACCGTACAGGGCATTCAGAAGAAATAAAATAAATAAAAGAAAGCATAAAATACCCTCCTCTTGCCAAAGGGCAGCCATCCTGGGCACCTCAGGCCCCCACAAAACCAACAAAAGGACATTCACGTGAAAGAGACTGGCCTCCAAATCAATCCCAGATTTGGTATCTCCCAGTGACACAGACAGAGAGCTGGAAAGAACCCTGGAGATGGAACCCAACCCCTCATTTCACAGATGAGGAAACCGAAACCCAAGCAGAAGAAATCACTGTGAGCCCAAGGACTCCCAGGGAACAAGCAGGCTTCTGAACCAGCCTATGAACCCGGAGCCTCTCACTTCCAATCCAGCCTTCTTCCTGCTTGACAAGGCTGACACTTTTTGTTAGTTTAAAAAAATTTGTTGAAATGAGAAGGCTTATATGACCTGATACACAGTGAAGGAAGCAGAACCAGGAAAACTAATATACACAATGACTATGACTATGTAAACAGAGAGAACACAGAGAAAGGAAATGAAACTCAACTATTATAATGATTCAGTTTGTCTTCGAAGAGGAGACATGAGAATGCAGGACCTATGGAAGACTACATGTGTGTATATGTGTGTACATACATGCATATATATGTACTATAAATAAAATTCACAAATACGCCTACATTTATATATACATATATAATACACAAGAATACATGTTTTATGTGTGTACGCACACACAATACAAATACACACGTGTACATGCAGTGCATGCATATACGTGTGTAGATATATACATAAGCATCTATTTATACAGATGTGCATATGTATATGCGTAATACACAAATATGTGTGCATGCATATTCACAGTGTACAATGTATGTGTGCATACACATGTTGGTGCCTATTTATAGAAGCATGTATGTGTATATGCATAATGCACAAGCAGGCATGTGTTATATTACATGAATGTACCACACAAAAAACAGGTGCATGTTTATGCACGTATGTGGGCTTGTATAACACGTCCGTGTGCATCTATTTATTGTACACGCATGCATATAATATACACATGTGCACGTATTTATGCAGATACACAAACACATGTGTGTATATGAATATTTATATACAGCCAAATATATTATTCACATGTAGTACATGTGCGTGTGACTCGTGCACGTGCTGTGCGTGTACGCCTGTGTTTATATATACATATATATGTGTAGTGTGCACATATACATGTGCTTATTTATATAAACATGCATATGTATATCGTGCGTTTGCTTATGGGCATGTGTATATACATATACTACAGAAATTCATGTGTCGGTGCATGTGTGTATGGTGTATATATATGAAAAATGTCAGGTATTTTGCTGAAGTTTTTCTCTCCTCTTTATTTCTTAAAATAAGTCATTCTTGAGAGCACAAGGGTGGATGCAGAGAAAATATGTTGAAAAAATCAAACAAAAAGGAGAGATATCAATAATTTTTTTAACTGATAAGACTTGACCAGTTTAGAAGAAAAAAGAAATTCAGTCTGCAAGGATCCAGGGGTTGAGTTTCTCTGTGTGCCCTCATCAGCTACTACTTGCTAAGCCTGTCCACAGGACACAGCACTGCAGGAGGAAGGGGGGATAACTATCCAGGTCCATTCATTCTATCACCTGTAACTTCTTGTGTGTTTCATCCAAGCGCTTATAAAATCCCGTTGGCTACTCAGGGTTGACCCCACCCCCACACTAACCCTTTTGCTCTGGGCTCAAAGGAAATAATAGCAAACCACACAAAGCAGTTTCACATGCACATGTAACTGCCACGTAACTCACAATCAGATTAACAAATTCCTAGAAGTCCACGAGTCAGAATCAGAACACCAAACAGAATCAGAAACAACCAAACAGAATGTGCCATGTAACTCGTAATCAAATTAACAGACAAATTCCTAGACGTGCACACATCAGAATCTGAACATCAAACAAAACTAAAACCAACCAAGGACATACGTATATACCCAAATGGTAATGCTGCCTTACTTACATTCACAGCATCTACTTCCCTCTCTCTCAAGGTCTAGAGCAATGGAGGGAAGATCCCTTCTGCCCAAGAAGCTTCAATGGCTCCCTCTTCCTTCTGGAATAAAATGTGAATGCCTCCATTTGGCATTTTTATAAAGCCCTTAATGATCTGGGTCTCCCTACACTAATAACTCTCCCTCAGACAGTCTACATTCCAGCCACGAGTCTGGCGCCTTGCATATGAGAGACTCTTGATCAATGCTTCTTGAATGAATGAAGTGTACACTCAACCAGGCAGTTAGTCAACAACTATTAAGTACCTGCTGTGTACCAGGTGCTACGCTAAGCAGCAGACAAATCCTGCCCTCTAGAAGCTCACAATCTAAAGGAGCTATACAACAGTCAACGACTGTAACAGCAACCAACAGCTAGCACTTAATATAGTGCTTTTAAAGCAGGGATGGCTAACTCAACTAGCATGGGGTGGGGGTTGGGGGGGTCACTAAAGGGTACACAAGGACCCCTACAGGCCACATACTGACTTAGAAAACTACCTATTAACATTATCTATGTTCTCCTACATTTTATTTTGTTAAATCTTCCCAATTACAAAGGAAAGCAATTATATTGAAATACAGTCATCAAAATTTTTTTTAAGTCCAAGGACACTAGGTTAAGAATCCCTGCTCTTCTTTATGCTTACTACAATAAAAAAAAAGCACCAGCTCTGAAGAGGGAGAAGCTGAGTTCAAATCCCACCTCAGATTCTTATTAACTCTAAGAGAGCAGGATGCTAATACATTAAGGAAAAGCTCCTGGACCAAAGGACCTAGGTTCAAATTTTACCTCTACCCCAGGCAAGGCAACTTTCTGAGATTATTAATACTTATTGACTGACTTTGATCGTTAATGATAGATGAGCTGTGTGATCTGCATAGATGGACAGAGCTCTCTAAGTTTTTTCCTCCCCAAAAAATGTGTAGTTGTGGAATCCAAGGACCTCCAACCTGGATGCCATAGACCAGCGAGCACTGGTACTTATTCACATAACCAGCACAGATCTAGGTCTGAAAAAGCAGGTTAAGAAGAACATATTCTTTCACTATAAAAGCCTTTGCAAGCAGTCCATGAATGAATTTCCCCTTGAAAACCTAGCAGCCTTTCCATCACCATCTCCTACATTCAAGGGATTGTGTCAACACAACTCTTCTGCAGAGAAAGAGTGGGTATTATCAACTGAATCGTCCCAGCTTCCCTTTTCCAAGTGGAGGTCTTCTCAGTTCGCCCCTCCTTGGGGAGTTCAGAAAGCAGGACCGTGCAAATAACATGCCGTTACTGAATGTTCCTGACAGGCTGACACTGAGCCCACTGGCCCAGCGGGACCCATGACTAAGAGGAACTGACAACTTTCCATGATTCTGGCCTGCGCTGGGATACTACTGAATATTGTTACACCCCCGGGAGGAGTATTCAATAAAAGAAAACGGTGAGTTAAAAACACTGAAAGATCAAGATCAGCCCCCATCAAACACCCCACTCTAGTTACTGAGTGACAGCTCCAAGACCTCCAGGATGCTACAAGGATTTAACCATGAGAGTCACAGAATTGGGGGGGTGATGTGGGGACAGCAAAGAGAACCTCGCACTGGAACCGAGCACCACCTGGGTCCTGTTACCAACTCTACCTACTCACTACACCACTTCCCTCCCCAGCCAGGTAAGGAACATGTTCTGAGGAAGAAAACAAATGGAAATGGAAATTGGATGTTTCCATTTGGAAAAAATGGAAATGGAAAAAATGGAAATGAAAAAAAATTGGAAAATGGAAAAAATTACAGTCCCCGGACATTGGAAAATGGAAATGGAAAAAATGGAAATGGGAAAAAATGGGAAAAATGGAAATGGAAAAATAGGGAAAATGGAAATGGAAAATGGAAAAAAAAAAAAAAAAAACAACCACCTCTGGCCCTGGGAGGAAGAAGATGGCAGGAATGGAATCCCTTCCAAAATTTATCTGGGATGGCACAGTAGATAAGGCTTGGAACGCAGAGAACCTTGTCTCAAATTCTGCCTCAGACACTTACTAGTTGGGTGACCCTCTTTGGACAAGTCCGTTTAATCTCTTGTGCCTCGGTTTCCCCACCTGTAAAATGCAGAGTTTGAACTCAGTGGCTACTTAGGTCCCTTCTAAATCTAAATCCTATGAGTCTCTGTTTAGAATTAGATAATCTCTCTGCCCATATACTAGCTGTGTGGCCTCGGGAAATTCCAAGCTACCTCTCTGGGCCTCGGTTTCCTTATCCACAAAATGGGGCCGTTGTACTAGACTGCTTCCAAGGTTCCATGATCCTATAATCCCTTCCAAAATCAGGATTAAATCATCTCTAGAAGTCCCTTCCTCAACCATCAATGAGACACAGGCTCAGGTTCCAAGTTCACTTGCATTTCTAGAACGTATCTCTTCCCATTGGGTTTGCCGTCCCAAGTTCTTCTAACTCGAATTTCAACCCCAGATTTCCAGAGTGTTACAATCCGGCTGCTGAGAGGACTGGCTTCTCCAATATGGCTTCTTTCCACCCACACACACCATGAGGGTGATATACAAAGACAAAGCCATCCCCACCTCCCCTGTGGATTGGCCCCAAGTTTCCTGACACTGGTTCCAGGTCACCTGAAGGCATAAAAAGTCCCAGCCCTCAGATCTGGTGGATTTCTGAAGATCACACCAATCACCTCATTCTCTACCCTCTGATGACCAGACACAGCTAGGCGGTGCAGTGTATAGTTAGGCCTGGAGTTGGGAAGACCTGAGTTCAAATCCAACCTCAGGCACTTACTCGCTGTGTGACCCTGGGCAAGTCACTTCACCCTGTTTGCCTCAGTTTCCTATCTGTTAAATGTTGATAATAACAGTGCCTACCTCCCAGGGATGCTGTAAGGATCAAATGAGTTAGTATCTATAACGTGCCTGGCACACTTTATGTACACACACACAAATATATACACATACACACACATATACACATAACACACACGTATGTAGGCGCTACATAAATGCTTGTTTCCCTCCATCTCCTATGGAGAGAAGGGGACACTCATTTCTTTTATCATTGTTCCATATCCTTGCTGTGTTTGGGCAAACCAAATCTCCTTCTGTTAACCATTCAATGACTCATGAGTGCCTCCCTTCACCCTAACATTCACTAGGCTGCCCCCAGGGACCCAGGGCTCAGATCAATCTGAAGCAACTAAAAGGCAGCAGGCCCATGATCAGCGGGGTTGTTTAATTCAGTAGGTTTGTACTAGGGCTGGACAGCTCAGAGGACTGGCTGGTGGTTAAAAGGAGTCTCAGAATCCAAAGAGAACACCAGGGAACGTTAGGTCTTTATAAGATCAGACATTTCCAATTGAGAGGTCATGGGTTCTGGAGCTGGAAGGGACTTCAGAAGCTATCTAGGCCAACCCCCTCATTTGACAGATGAGGAAACTGAGGCCCAGAGGTTAAGTAATTTGCCATAAATTTTTTGGCTTGTTGTTTTTTACCTTTTTTTTTTTTGAAAGAATCCATACCAGCCATACTTTACTCTCCAGACTTGACCACCATGCTTCCGCTGCCCTCTTTCTCCACCCCTAGGGCTCCATTCTCCCACTGCTGAGTTCCTCCCTCAACCTCCCTTTTGAGAAGAGCTCAGACTAGCCGTGTTTCCTTCTCCCTCCAGACCTGGCCACCATGTTTCTGTTGCCCTCTTCCTCCATTCTCCAACTGGTGAGTTCCTTCTTCAGGGAAGGGCCCAAACCAGCCAAGCTTCATTCTCTGGACTTTGCCAACCCCCATCATGTGTATACCCTCACATCCACCTCAGCTCCCTTTTCTGTGCTGCCTTTCCCCATCATAATGTCAGCTTCTTGAAGGAAAGGCTGTCCTTTCTTCCCTTATATTTGTATCCTCAACACTTACTTAGCACAGTGCCTGGTACACAGTAAGTACTTAATAAATGCTTGTCTACTTGTTATCTAAGTGGCCTAGATGAGATCTGAACCCAGATCTTCTAATCACTCATCCAGTACTCTGCCCACAGTGACTGGCACAGAGTAGGTGCTTCATAAATGTTTGTTAATTGATAGACTGACTGTCCCCTGCAGGTAAACAGACTTATCCCACAATCACAGAATTCTTACCAAAACCAGGCCTGGAATGCAAGCTCCTTGACATTCAGTGGTACGTTCTGTCCTGGATCACATACACGCACAGTCAGGACGCATGGCAACTCAGATTGTCCAATAATACTTTGGGCGGACAAGCTGGCAAGGAAGGGGGACCCACGGACAGATGACTCAAAACTAGGAGGAATCACTTTCTATACTAGAAAACATCTGAATCCTAACATTCTGGACAGGCTTGATCAATGAGCCAAATCCAATAAGACAACACTTAATAGATAAATATAAGTCCCACCCTCAATAGCACAAGTACCATCACCAAGACTGATACTTTAAACATACACATACATACTATATCATACATACATACACACATATGTATATTTATTGTGTATATACACACATGTAACCTCCCAAATAACATAAATATATGTATACACATGTGTATGTTTCCCCCCAAGAGAAGATGACCTATCAGTGCAGTTGGGCATGTCTAACGGCCTCCATCAGGGCTGGCAGCCATCTAAAGGGCACAGCCAAGTGCCCAATGATGAGGCCACAGTCTGCTTCCTACACCCCTCAAAGCTGAAGGTGGAACCTTCTCAAAACTCCATTTGTTCTGTTTTTTTACCTAAACTGCAAATCCCCACCTCGTAGACTCCACTAATTAGCCTCTGGAGCCCTGGGGTAAAGCTAATCTCAGAGTGGTAAAGGCAGAGGGATTCCAGCAAGTTCTAGGCCCTATTGGGCAAACCCCATCCCCAGGAAGAAGCAAACTCATTCAGAAAAGCCTGAAAAAGGCAGAGGTGGCTGAGGGCCCGATCACAGCCTTTCAGAACTCTCACTTCCTCCTCTGAGAAATGATGGGATTGGACTAGAGAGTGGCAGTAGTAACAATACGAATAGCAGCTGGCAAGGCACTGTGCATATCTGACCCTCACGGCAACTCGAGGAGGCAGGTGCATTTCAGAGATTCAAAACCTGAGGTCGATAGATTACCGAAAGGAAGGTGGGCAGGTCAAGGGGAAGGGCTCAAAAGCCAGAGAGCATCATTGGTACTCTTAAAATGGAAAAAAAAAAATCTAGGCACAAGGGCCTTTGTATCTGGGGTCAATGAACTTTAAAAAAAAATTCATAATGTATTTTAATCTAATAGGTTTCCTTGGTAATATTACGTATCATATTTTATGCATTGAAAAACATTAGCTGTGGGGCAGCTAGGTGGTGCAGTGAATAGAGCACTGGCGCTAGAGTCAGGAGGATCCAAGTTCAAATCCAGCCTCAGACACCTGACACTTACTAGCTGTGTGACCTTGGGCAAGTCACTTAACCCCCATTGCCCTGCCTTCCCAGCTCCAAAAAAGGAAAAAAAAAAAAACATCAGCTGAGGCAGCTAAGACATAGAGTATAAGACTTAGAATTCAAATCCTGACTTGGATAATTACCTCAACAGCCTCAGTTCTCTCATCTGTAAAACAGGGATAATAAGGGTACCTACCTCCCAGAATTCTTGTGAGAATCAAATAGGAATGGACATATTGTAAAGCACTTTGTAAATCTTCAAGCACTGTAAAATGCTAGTTTACATAATAGTTTAATAATGATTAAAGACTTTATATGTAAATTTAATTTTAAGTTTAATTTTAAAATCATTTAATAAACTTTAAAGTTTACTCAAGTTGCATTGTTACTATTATCATTATTATTATGGGTCCATAGGCTTTACCAGGCTGCCAAAGGGACTCATGATACAAAGTTTCTATGAACCCCCCCAATATAGATGAAGACTTTAAACACATCCAGTTCATCCTTCGTAGAGAACCTATGGGAAAATATGGATAGGAAACAAACACAGAGGGTAAGAAAGAATAGATGGGCTGCAATGAAAAGGGGGAAAAAAACATTTTAGCAATTAGAACTGTCCAAACATGAAAGAAGCTACCTGGGAAGACAGTGCTTGGCACAGTGCCTGGCATGCAGTAGGAGCTTCACAAAGGTTTACTGATTGATTGATAACAGGTCTCCCCAACAGAGGTCTTAACAGGAAGGGTAGATGACCATTTCTTGGGGACGTGGTAGAAAGGTGCCTTGCTCTGGTGTGGTTTGGACCAGACGCCCTCAGGGGTCCCTTCCTGGGTCTGAAAGGCACTGAAGATTCACCTTTCCAGGAGCACAGATCTGCTATCTGAGGACATTCTGAGACATGAGCATCATGGAAGGCACATATTCTAAAGCAGTCTGTACAACTATGACTGTTGATGACCAACACCATTCCAACCTTTATCAATTCCCAGATCTCACATTCTGCCCCTCAAATAATGCTCAGTGAGTGGACTGAGGAATAAATATTTATGGAAAATGTCTGGCACACAGAAGAATCATGAACCCCAGGCTAGTGACTAGCTAGAGGCCTTTCAATAAGTCACCTCCCCTCCATCCATCCTTCCTTCCTTCCTTCCTTCCTTCCTTCCTTCCTTCCTTCCTTCCTTATCTCCAACATGAGATTAATAAGGAGTCTAGAGATCAGGGAGATTGAGGCAGATAAGCAAGACTAAGCGGTTTAGCATTATGTAACAGTCAGTTATTATTATGTAATAAGATAAGACCCAGACACCTAGTTAAAGATTAAGGAACCTGGTGAGACCCAGAGACTGGTCAGGGAAAGAACTGGAAAGATTCTATTTCATCACTAGGGACCGACCCTCCTGAAGGGGCCCCCCTCAGAGCTAGAAAGGCCAGGTTCCACAAAGCCTGAGGGCACCAGGCAGCTCTCAGTACTGATCTAAGCTGCCAAGTCAGGGTTGGTCTACATTGACAGGCTCCACACTCATTTTTTTAAAGCGGCGCATTATAGAAACCCACCATTCCCAACCTGTACTCCTGCCTAGTCCTTAAGAGAGCTGGGCAAACTCAGGCTCTCTTCTCAAGGAACACCTTGTAGGAAAACCTGGGTGTCTGCCTCATTCTGGTCGGCTCCTTCTTTCCAAGAGACCCAGCAGCTGACATTCTTAAAAGTTCAGGACTTGGAGGGTCTCTAGTTCTGTACTAACCACAAACTAATTGGCTGCTCTAATGCCCTCAGTGGGGTTTTTTGAGGGAGGTGGGGTGATGGTGGGGGTTTTTGGTGGCGAGACAAATTAATCTTCAGAAATGAAATGCAAACAAAAATTATCTTCTCCTAGGGAGCCTGAAGCAGCTTGACCATAGCTGGGACCACCTTTGGAAAGGTCTGCCTTCCCTGGATGCCAGTTACACACAAGTTAATGGCCATCAAGATCAAGGCCTTTGAGGTTCCTAGCACAGAAAGAGTCAGGTGCAAAGATTTTGGCCCAGAGAGCACCTACATGTGGCAGCTTCCCCTGAGAATCCTCTGCAACTCATCCCTCAGAAACCCCATTTCTTCCTCCTCAGCCACAGTCCAAGAAAATTTAACAGGCACAGACAGCACTTCCTACCTACCAAGAAAATGACAGGACTGCCATGATGGAGCCTGGCCTTGGGGCTGGGGCAGAGGTGGTCTGGTGCTTTCATGACATACACAGTCCCTTCCTTGGGTATTTTGTAATCTGGGCTCTGTCTCACTCAATTTTGACTCAGGCAGCAAAACAGTTCCAGCTTACCCTGGTTTTTCCATCCAAACGGAATAAAAACAAATGACTTATGGACAACAGGATGAAACTGAAATGTTGTTTCTCTCTATGATCACCGGCGGTTGGTCCAATTTCTTGTCTACTCATGTCCTTCGAGTCTTATTGAACACCTATTACATGTGAGGCAGCTAGGTTTTGCAGTAGATAGAGACTGAAGCCAAGAGTCAGGAAGTCTCATCTTTGGGAGTTCAAACCAGGCCTCAACTAGCTCTGTACCTTCAACAAGTCATTTAACAACCAGGTCAGCCTCGGCTTCATCTCTGTAAAGTGGGGATTGGCACTCCCTCACAGGGTTTTTATGAGGTTCAGAGGAGATAATATATGGAAAGGGCTTTGGAAACTCAACATATTATGTAAATGTCGGCTACTATTATTATTTACTTTGTATTTTGAAAAAAATTATTCTTCCTGTACGGGTCTCCCCACATACACTGCAAGAAGCTTAGGAACAGGTACTGGTTTTTGTCTTGGTATCCAATCACCCGGCACATAACAGGTGCTTCATAAATGTGGACTGACTGCCTGAACAAGGCCATCCAGTCCAGAGTAAGGTACCTTAATCAATGGTCCTCATAGAAGGGGAGAGTTGAGCTCAGGACAGAGACAAGTGACCCAGAGACTGAAGGCTGTCCTGAAAGCTTCCACAACTCAAAAAAAAAAATGTTTAAAACCTACACCAAAAAGGGGGAAAGAGAAGGGCCATTCCAACTCTTTAAGTCCCAGGCTTGGGTAAGGGAGGAGTGTACCCCTAGAGGAATTGTCGAGCATCTGGATCAACTTGGGGGCGGGGGGGAGGTAGGGGCAGATTTGGAGTCAGACCTTTCAGAACACGAAAATTTGTCCTAACTTCACCCGTATAGCCAATGATTATCACTTGCCTTCTCAAGGGGAGGGGAAGGCGCAGACAGAAGGGAGAGAATTTGGAGCTCAGAATTTTTTTAAATGAATGTTAAAATTGTTTTACATGTAATTGGGAAACATTTAACAAAATGAATAA
This sequence comes from Trichosurus vulpecula, assembly GCF_011100635.1. NCBI lineage: Eukaryota > Metazoa > Chordata > Mammalia > Diprotodontia > Phalangeridae > Trichosurus > Trichosurus vulpecula. Next base: position 246,219,401 of record NC_050576.1, on the reverse strand, counting down.
ACACACCATTTAAAAAATAAAAACAAATTTGTCTTAAGTAAAGAAAACACCACCACTCACTCACTACTACCTATGGGACTCAAGTAACTGGCCTAACCTGGCCCTTTCCTCATCTGTAGCACAAGAAGGTTGGACCCGAATGACTTCTACGGTCCCTTCTAGTCCAAAGTCTAGAATCCTATGAAAAACCTGTTTTCAGTCAAGTCAACAACATAGAATTACCTCGTGCTATTCACTGGGCCAAGCACTGGGGGTCACAAAGGAAGGCCAAAAAAATGAACAAATAAAATCCCTGCCCTCAAGGCTCACACTCTAGTGGAAAAGAAAACAGGACAATGTAAACAACTGTGTGGGAGAGAGATATTTACAGGATAAACTGAGGATAATCTTCAAGGAAGGCCTTAGCATTAAGGGGGATAAGGAGAAGGCACTAGCAGAAGGAAAGACTCTAGAACCAAAGAATTTCAAAGTCAGAAGGGATTTCTGTGTTATTTTTTTTAATCCATCCCACCATCCCCCCAACCATCCCCCTGTTCCACACATACCAACCACCATTTTCCAAAGTGGCTCATCACCCTGGTGGATGACTTCCTTAACAAGTGCTCTCTTGATTGGATGACTTATAAAAGCTGTGAGCCCAGGTAAGCCACTACCCACCTCTACCCACCCACCCTTAATCTCATTCTGAGGCTAAATCCCAAATCCTATGCACTGTCTCAGCTGTTAGGCCTTAAGAGCCCTACATCTCCTCCTCTTCGGGACCCCAGTGAAGACTCAAAGAACCCTAGGACCCTCGGACTGGGTGCTGCCCTCGGTAAGCAGCTACTGACATAAATCTAAGACAAGCTGGGAGGATCTGAGATCCCCTCAAACAGAAAAGTAATGGGAGAAGTTGGACAATCCCAATACCGTCTACATTCAGCGACGCTTTCCTATATATTATTTCATGTATTAAGAATTAACTTTAGAGACAACCTTGTGACGTAGCCAGTGCCATGCCCGTTTCATAGATGAGAGACACGAAAGTTGTGACTCACTGACAGTGATTCCCTTAGTCGGTACCTGAGGCAGGTCCAAAACCTTACTCTCCACCCTCTTACCCCTTTCACAAAGATTTTGCAGAAAGATACTCAGAGGTCATATGTTCAGAGCTAAAAGGATACCTAGTCTGATCTCTCATTTTAAAGATGAGGAAAGTAACAGCCAGTGTGGTTAAGTCACTAACCCACTGGAAAGGACAGAGGCCAGATTTTAATTGAGGTCCAACTGGAATCAACATACCCCACCTACATTTCAATGAAGTCAGGGTCTAAGAATCTAGCACTGAAAGGGACCCTTAGGGATTACCTACTCCAGGAGTTCTTAGCCTGAACTCATTTTTAAAAATATTTTGATAACTGTATTTCAATATAATTGATTTCCTGTGTAATCCTCTGTGTTTTATTTTATGCATTTAAAAACATTGCTCTAGGACAGAGTAGAGAGAGCTCCAGCCCTGAAGTCAGGATGAACTAAAGTTCAAATCAGGTCTCAGATACTTACTAAGCCATATGACCCTGGGCAAGTCACTTAACCTCGATTGCCTCCTAAGGAAAAAATTGCTCTGAGGAGTTGATAGGCTTTACTGGACTATCACAGGGGTCTATCTAAAACACAAGTTAACTCCTGATCTAATCTAAGTTCCTCACCTTAAAAACAAATCATCATCAGTGGCCCAGAGAGTTAGTGACTTGGGGAAAGCCTCATAACTAAAAAAAGTTTTTCTTTGCATCCTTAGTGCTTATTAGCACAGTACCTGACACATAGTATGCCCTCAGGTCAAGAAACTTGCCTTGACATTGTTATGTGGGTTCTCTGCTTCAGGCATACCCTAGAACCCCAAAATGTGAAAATACATATGGTAATAAGACCTAGCTTCAATGCAATAAACTACTGTATTATTTATAGATGAATGATTAGTTCCTTATATAAAGGAGACATTTCCAACTCCATGGATGTTGTTTCCTCCCCCAAGAGAACATATGTCTTCGCCTTGAATACAAGCTTGTCTTCGTACCCCAGGACCAAACATATTGTCCCATACAATGCTCAATAGATGCTTACTGAATTAATTGCTACTTTGTGACCTTAGGCCGGTCCACTTCTCCGGACCTGTGTTTTCATCTATAAGAGGGCAGAGCTCACTTGAGAAGAAATTTCTAGATAAGCTTTTCTCAACCACTTTATCAAAATTCTCTTCCTGAATCAGGCATTCAATTAAAAAGATGGAAATTATTTTAGTGATGTTTCAGTCAGATTTTTTTTTTATTTTTAATTGCTAATTAATCTGCCAAAGAACATTTGACAGCCAGTTAGCAAATGCCCCATCAATGAACTCAAGTGATGATGACTCAGTGGAAACTGACATTTAGAAAACTCCATCATTCTCTCTGAATTTGTCCAGGGCCAGGCTCATCCACCTTTGTTAGAGACAGAGGCAGCCATGCCCACTCCCATCCCAGCTTCACTAGAAGGCTCCCAAGGCACTTAACCCAGTGAATTAACAGAAGGCCTAAGGAACAATGGGGGAGGGGAAAGGATTTGAGTCTCATGTAGTTCTACTGTTTGGTTCCAGCATTCTCCTACTGTGTGGGAACAGAATCCAAACAGCCCTGCACTAATTTGGGACAATCAGAAAGTGAAACATTTGAAATAGGAAGTGACACTATTTCCTTAACTAAAAACCCAACCAAGTTCAGTAGCCAACTGTAGATGTGTATTAAAAATGGACTTTTAAAAAATAATGCTGATGAGTGTTAGTAAGATTAGGGTAAGTCAGAAGTCATTTGGGAGGGAGAATTCTTAACCAAAAATGAGAAATAAAGGTCATTAAGAAAGTGAGAACTGGAATCGATCAACAAAATTTAAGTCCTTTCACTTTGGCCAAGTCCCTTAACCCTATTTGCCTCAGTTTCCTCTTCTGTAAAAGCTGGAGAAGGAAATGTCCAACTACTCCAGCATCTCTGTCAAGAAAATTCCCAATGGGGTCACGAAGAGTCGGACACCACCAATAACAAAACAACAACATAAGAAGTATTTATTGATCGGAGCAGACAAGAAAGACCTTAGTGAGAATAACACCAGCACTGGCAAGTAGAAAGGGGGACAGAAGGAAAGGCCTCCTAGAGGAGACCATTTTGGCACCCTGAAACTCCAAGCAAGAGGACCAAATGGAAAGCTTCTGTCTCTCTTTCTCTCTCTCTCTCTCTCTCTCTCTCTCCCTCTCTCTCTCTCTCTCTTTCTAATCAATGCAGATAAAAATAAGAGAAATCATCATGTGGGGAAAATATTTTGCATCCAGTAATGCCAGATAGAAGTCTGATAGTTTTAAGTTCACAATATATTTGATATATTGGAAATGACCTGACACAAAATAATGGACCACCAGTTATTTCCCAATAATTAAGGGGTCAAAAGATAATGAAGTTTCAAAAGAAAAATGGCAAATGATCAATGGTCAAAAGCAAGCACTGCTCTTAAACACTTATGATTTTAAAAAAATCACAAATTAAAAGAAAAATACGTTTTTACCTCTCAGCAAACTGACATCAGAGTAGACTTGGAAGGACATGGGACTAAAATGTGCTGCTGATGGAGTAAATCTCTCCCTCCTCCTTCCCTGACTTCCTTCAAGCCCCACATAACATCCCCTCTTCTGTATGAAGCCTTTCCTTAAGGTCTGTTAATTATCCAAATTTATCTTGTCTACAGGGGTGGCTAGGCAGTACAGTGGATAGAGCACCAGGCCTGGAATCAGGAAGACTCATCCCGCTGAATTCAAATCCAGCCTCAGACACTGTGTGACCCTGGGCAAGTCACTTAACCCTGCTTGCCTTAGTTGTACTATCTGTAAAATGAGCTAGAGAAGGAAACAGCAAACTACTCCAGTATCGATACCAAGAAAACCCCAAATGGAGTCACAAAGAGTAAAACGTACTTGAAATGACTGAACCACAAAAATATCTTGTATGTTTATTGTTTCTGCATATTGTCTCCCCATTAAAGAACATTTTTGCCTTTTTGCCAGGGCCAGGGCCTGACCGTAGGTAGGTATTTAATCCGTGCTTATTGACTGACACTGACTGAACTCCAGAAAATAACCTGGAACTAGGATACGACTGTAGGAAATGCCTAATAATTGTTTAATGATTGACTGACAGTAAGAGTAGTACCAAGGGAAGTACCTAATAATTGCTTAATGATTAATTGGTAATGAGTAGAACCAAAGGAGGTGCCTAATAATTGCTTAATGATTGGCAACAAGAGGACCAAAGGAAGTGCCTAATAATTGCTTAATGACTGACTGGCAATAGCCAATCTTGGTCCTAATGAAACATTAGGCAGAGAGCAATCAGAGGAAGGAAGGACTGAAGCCCCCATGTGGGCTATTTCTACTGAACTGCTTTTCTCTGTTACCAAGGTTCAATGCTTTGAGAGGAGAAAGAGTCGTAGATCTAGAAATGACCAATGTAAAAATAAGAGGAATCAATAACTCTTATTTGAAAAAAGAAACTGACCAAGGGCCGTACCCCAACAGACAAGATGCAGAAGGATTTGATGTTTGGGGAAGAAACGGTCACTACCAACAACTCTATGAAAAAGAAAAAACTCAGAGAAGCTTGATAAGGCTTATCTAAAATGATTCAGAGTAAACTAAGTGGAACCAATAGAATAAACAAAATGACCATGATCGTGTAAAGAAAAAAGACATAAATCGAGGGAACGCGATAACCTATCTTGACTGATGATGACAATACTGCATACACCTCTTCTCTAGGAAGAAAAGTGTTGGACTATGAGTGTGGAATGAGGCGCACGTACCTCCCTCATTAAACAGAAACAAATAATGAAAAGCATTCTGCTGTAAGGGTGGTAGTAACAGCAGTGTTATTAAACATATCAATTAAACATTTTTTGAAAACATATCATTAAATCTTTTCATTAATAGAAGTATAACTCTACATCAGAGCTGGATCTAGAAAGGAGATAGTTTCAAATGGTCACTAAATTGCATACTCTTCGACCCAGGAATAACACTAATAGGCTTATACTACCAAAAAAAAAATCAAAAAGGAAAAAACCCATATGTACAAAAAGATGTATTTATAATGGCTCTTTGTAATGGCAAAGAATTGGAAACCAAAGGGGAGCCCATCAGCTGGAGACAGGCTGAACAAACTATGGTATATCAATGTAAAGAAATACTAGTGTGGGGACAGGTAGGTGGCACAGTGAGTACAGCACCGGCCCTGGAGTCAGGAGGGTCTGAGTTCAAATCCAGCCTCAGACACTTGATACACTTACTAGCTGTGTGACCTTGGGCAAGTCACTTAACCCCAACTGCTTTGCCTTTCCCCCCTCCAAAAAAAAAAAAAGAAATACTAGTGCGCCATTCATTAATGATGAGAAACCCAAGAAGACTTCTATGAACTGATTCAGACTAAAGTGTGAAGAACCCAGAGGACAATTTCTACAATAACAGCATGTAAAAACAAACCTGGAACAATTTAAAGACTCTCAGCACAATAATCAATCATGATTCCTGAGGTCCAGTGATGAAAGCCTGTCCCCCACCTCTTGACAGAGGTGACAGACTCAAGATGCAAAAGGAGATTTTTTGCAAAAGGAGATTTACATTTTTGGGTATGGCCATTATGGGCATTTGTTTTGACTATGTATTTGTTACAAGAATTTTGGCTTTTTAATTCTCTCTCAGTTGGAGGGGTGGAGAGCAGTGTGAGAGAGGAAAAAATGCTTATTAATTGAGTAAAATATTATAAAAATAAAATTACCTTAATTTAAAAAAAAAACAAAAGAAAAGGTTTCTTCAATAATCCTGAAACTTAAGAACAACTTTACTGAGCTAATTAGAATAAAAAAACCATATAGGATCTATTCTAAGATTTCTTTCTACCTTCCCCTTTCCTAGTTTTGAAACCTAAAAAATAATTTACCTGTTTTCTCTATGGATTATAAAGTATTGATATTAAAATAATCTTTCTAAAAATTTTCCTGAAGACTTGGGCAAGTATTATACTGGGAATGTCCTGTAGAATAGCAGAAAATATAGTGGGCTGGGAGTAAAAAGTGACCTGGATTCCAATCCTGACTCTGGCACCTGCCAGGTATGTTACCAGCATGGGGAAGTCACTTACATCAGTGTCCCCTGAAAACTGGAGCTACACCCACAATACGTGTTATTTCACAGGCTTGTAATGAACATCTAATGATGTTCAATGGAAGAAACACACTTAGCAAACCTTAAAATGCTATGTAACTGTCATTAATTTTTAATTCTAATAATAGGAATATTATAATAACATTGTTTTATTATTAATATTATTTTCCCTTGGTGATAGAAACTTAGATGATGGAGGTAAAGGTAAATAATTAAATTCACTCATTTTTTTTAAAAAATGAAATAGAAACAAATATAATTACTAATAAAAATAAAAATATGCTAATCATTTAAAAATGAAATAGAAATGGATATAATTATTAACAAAAATAAAAACAAGTATTATGACCTTTTATTAAATGAAAGAAATACATATAATTATTAACAAAATAAATAAAACAAGCATTCTAATCTTTTTTTAAATCACCATCCCTTATCTTGGTGTATTTTTATTTTTTTAAAATGTTTAAAATTGTGCTTTCCTAAGAAGCCTTAGGCCATAAGCACAACAACACATTTTAAAAAAAATTAATGGGCTTTTTAAAAATAAGCAACATCAGAAGGTAATTTGAGGCAAGGGATTGACTACTTAACCACACTTCTGGGCCCAGATGTGCAAAGGCTCCCAAGCTCCCATATAAGGCCTGCATGCCCTCCAGAATTCAGGAAGAAAAAAGGCGATTGGTGGATCCAGAAGCATTTTTTTAAAAAAAAACTATACACACACACATTTTTTCCAGTTTACAGCCTTACTCTCTGGCCAGCTGAGATGAGAAGTCATTACTCTATGAATACCTCCATGGTTAGGGAGCTGATGAGAAGCCCTCTTTCCAGGGGGAGACAATCAGAAGTACCTGCTGTAGAAATATTAAGAAGCAAGAACATTCTTGAAGTGGTAGGATCTTAGGGGCCCCCAGACCCTTCACTCTTCAGCCTTCACTCACCCCACAACCCGTGGGGGGAAGGAGCCAACTCCCACCTTCATCCTTAGCTCACCTCCAGTGAACCCTTCCTCTCAAGACAGAGGGGAATGCCAAGCGACTCTCTAACAAAGGAGGCATTTAGGGCTGCCAGCTGCCCAGGTTCTGCCTGGACAGTCAGAGAAGACCTAGGGCCCGCTGTGAATCCCAGAATCACCTCGCCCAGAAGCTGGTTCTTGGGGTGGAAGGAGGCAGGGTTGATCTCTGGCTGTGCTCCCATCTCCCCTTGACTGGTCTCAAAAGAAGTGACCTGAGCTTTGGTGAAAAGGAAGGAGCAAGATTGGTGGAAGGAATAAAAGGCTCTATGACCCAAGGGAGGATCATTCCCTGAAGATGCTGGCCACAATCAATTGATGGATCAATATTTATAAAGCACCTACCATGTGCCAGGTACCAGAGACACAAAAAGAGGCAGAAGACTGTCAAGGTGTTCACTACCTAACGGGAGAGACAAACAAACAAACACATACAAAGCAAACATCAGTTGTGAAATCAGCAGATTGGGGTTTGAAGCCTGGCTCAGATGATTATTAGGAATGGGGAGAGCCTAGAAGTCACTGATTCAGTTTCTCAGTTATAGAATGGGGATATGTGACCTCAGACATGTTCCTTAACATTCCTAGACTTCAGAGTCCTCATCTGTAAAAGGTGGGGACCTCCAAGGTCAGAAAGTTGATCTGATGGGGTGACATACCTCATCGGGTGGTTATGAGAGGAACCCTCTGCATAAACCTGAAAGTGATCAAAATCTAAGCTGGTATTAAATTTTATCTGCGTTTATAATATTTGTATTTCATTTAACTAAACTTCATTCTTGTTTCTTTTTTAGTGGAATACTCAGAAATAAGATGATTTTTTTTTTTGGACAGGACTGTGAGTTCACTGGTTTAGCCACCTGCTCTCCTTCTTATAGTGGGCCACCGAGAGGCTATGGCTCAGGCAAGATCACACAGCTACACCAGCAGTTCTCAAACTTTTAGATCCCGGGACCCCCTGACCCTCTTAAAAAGGTCCTTAAAAGCTTTGGCCTATCATTTTTGATACTGTTGAGTTGTTCCAGGGTCTGAATCTTCATGACCCCACTTGGGGTTTTCCGGGCAAAGACACTGGAGTGGTTTGCCATTTCCTTCTCAGCTCATTTTACAGATAAGGAAACTAAGGCAAACAAGGTTTTAAGGGACTTGCCAATAGTCATACCACCAGAAAGTGTCTGAGGTCACATTTGAATTCAGTTCTTTCTGACTCCAGGCCTGGCGCTATCCAGTGTGCCACCTAGTTGCCCAGTATTTACCATATTAGAGGTCAAAACTGGCGGATTTTTAAACATTCATTATTCAATTAAAAAATAACAATAAACATATTACATTCTAACATAGATGATATTTTTATAAGAAATAACCACATTTTCCCAAGCAAAAAAAAACTTAGTGAGAAGAGTTGGTACTATTTTACAGATTTCTGCAAATCTCTTTAATGTGTGGCTAATACAAGACAGCTGGATTCTCATATCATCGTCTGCCTTCAATGTGAAGCAATGTGTTGTTTTGGTTGAAGTGTATGAAGAAAATCTGGCCTCACAGACATAAAAATCAGAAAAGGGAGGAGTTTTTAATAGGTAAGTATTTCTGAGTATTTTCATGAAAGTAGTTTTGATCTCAATGACTCCTATGCCCAAAGGCTCTCCCTCTTAGAGAACCAATGCACATCACACTGCCTTCCCACAAGGCCTCTAAGAGGTGTTAGAAGTGACCTCAGAGAGCATCTCATCCACCCCCCCCCCTTCATTTTATACATGAGGACACTGAGGCCCAAAAGAGTTCGCCATCTTGCTCAAGGTCACAAGAATAAGTAAGGGGAATTCGAAGTCAGGTCTTAAAACTCCACATCTAACCCTCTCTCCACTGTGGCAAAATGTAAGACCATCCCTAAATTACAGACTGACCAGGGATATTCTGAGGAGGGCCCAGGAGATGAGGCCATTATTTTCTTTGGGGTTGGCCCCAGTCTCTGAAGAACCATCTAAATCTGTTCTGATGCTTTAGCAGACTGAATTTCCTGTGACAGTACTGCTTGCAATTCCATTCCATAGCAAGAGGGCCACTAAAAGCCCTCTCCTTCTGGAGTCACATCAAGACTCCTGGTTCACACCTCTGCTGAGGATGGGAGCAGGGTCTTCACAGCTCTGTGGCTTGATTTGACTTTCCAGGCTTTCTAGTCTCTATCTACAGACTGCTATAAAACACATGGTGTCTGCTTTACATTAAAATATGACACTGAGTGAAAGATTACGTAGTGGATAGAGAAAGAGCCGGCCTTGGAAGAAGTGAGTTCAAGTCCTGCTACTAACATTAACCTTTCTGTGCCCTAGTAACTCTTAAGAGTAAGTTGTGGAAACAGCGCCAGCACGGGTAAGAGAGTTTCCCTAGCTGGGAGTTCCTCATTCTAATGTCCTCACAGGTCCAGTCCCCAATACCTGTCATTTACTGGTTAGGAGAGGGACTGATGATGTATGTGTCTCCCCGATCTCCAGGTGATTCACTGTACAATTTCAAGTGGCAAGCTGCAACTTCTCTCCCTATCAGGATTGGGATAAATTGTCCTCTTTCCCAAAATAATAACAATTCACGGGATTTATCACAGTGAAAGATTAGCAACAACACAGTCTGCCTAATTCATAAAGAAGAAAGGAAGAACAGCGAAAAATTTTCAAAACAGCAGATGAGGGGCAGCTAGGTGGCACAATGGATACAGCACTGGTCCTGGAGTCAGGAGGATCTGAGTTCAAATGTACCCTCAGATACTTCCTAGCTGGGTGACCCTGGCCAAGTCACTTAACCCAGATTGCCTCACCCTCCCCCCCCCCAAAAAAAGATGAAATTGGGGCAGCCAGGTGGCACAGTGAGTAGAGCACCAGCCCTGGAGTCAGGAGGACCTGAGTTCAAATCTGACCTCAGACACTTGACACTTACTAGCTGTGTGACCTTGGGCAAGTCACTTAACCCCAATTGCCTTCCCTTCTCCCCTCCAAAAAACCAAAAACCAAACCCCTCCAAAAAAAAAAGATGAAATTAAGAGTTTTCTGTCCTTTTATTTAGTGGCCTATGAAATAGATCTGGGCAGATTCCTTATAGTCCCTAAACTGAATTCTGACCCTCTAAATAGTCACCCCATAGGAAAATTGCATTAATGTGGAAAGATTAGGGAAGATAAAATTGGAAGAGTGAAAATCATAGACTTATTCTTTAAAGAATTCATTTTAATTACTGTTGAGTAAATACAATAACAAATTACTTGGAAAGTTCACTGAATAGAAGTCCTGCTTTAGTGAACTGATAACAATGGTCTATAATTAACACACACAAAGCACCAATCTGAGCATATTCCCATAAACCTGAGATAAGCCAAGTCGGACTATTTATATTGTTTTTCAGTAAACAGATGCTTTTAATGTCCATTCCCCTGATTAACATTTCCCTTAGAATCATACTTACCTTATAAACACGTATGTGTGTATATTATATACATATATACATAGATGTGCATATACACACATACATAGGGATGTGTGTGTGTGTGTCTGTGTGTGTGTGTGTGTGTGCGCGCGCGCGCACGCAGAGTGCTCTCTTCCCACCCCATTCCCCCACAGAATGTAAGTTTGTGAAGGAAAAGGGCCTTCATTTCATTTTTTTTGTTTTTGAATCCCCAGGATCTGAGTAGGCACTTAATTAAATGATTGCCTGATATTTTTATCTGGCTTAGTGCTCATAATGAACAAACGCACATGGCACTGCACTACGTCATAAAAGATGAAAAATAACAAAGTCCCTGACCTAGTCAGGTCAGGGAGAGCTTAGCCCTAGCGGGAAGGAACAATCACTCCCAGACTGGGAGGTGGGGGGGGGGGGTGTCCTGAAGGCCACAAATGTAGGGAGTTCACTGTAATCCTGTTAGGAAGTTGTTTTTTCCCCAATTACACCAAACCTGAATCTTCCCTTTCCTAGCTCTCCCCCTAGGTCTGTCTTCTGGGGTCACATGGAGAAGTAAGTCTAATCCGGCTTCCTATGACTGCCCTTTCAAATACTTGAAGACAGCTGCTCCCCCCCACCCCTCCCTCGCCATGCCCCCCTGCCCCCCAGTCATCTCTTCTCTAGGTTAAACAAGAGAGCGAATGTTAAGCAGCTGCTGCATACCAGGCACCAGGCTGGGCACTTGGGACATGAAAACTAAACTTACAAGCACCTTATATTCTACAGTGAGGGATACATAAGGGAGGAAAGACGGGACAAAGTAGGTGGGTGGGAGGGAGCCCCTCTCCTTCCTTCTGCAAGTTTCCTCCAAATCACTTTGTTCTTGCTGGGACCCCAGAACTGAAAAGGCCTGCCTCATAAACGAAATACGGGGGCCATGAAATGAACGCTGCAATCTACTTAAAGCAGAAACAAGTGGAATTTTGGCGTGCAACTAAAAGAAATCTCCCCATTTTTAAAATGAGGTCATTTTTAAAATCAGAGTCGAGGATGTCTGAGCTGCCTAGAACACCAAAGGCAAGCCTTCTACCTTCATCTTTTTTTGCTAAGGTTTGAACCCCTCCAGCAAGCTGGTGAAGCTTACAGACACCTCCGAATAATGTTTTTAAGAAGTGTACAATAAAATACATATGATTATAAAGGAGAACAACTATAAAGATGTCATTTTTTCCCCACCTGCCCAGGTGAGAGACTCCCTGAAATCTACCTCCTAAGGGATAAAGGTACCCCAATCTAAAGTCAATTCTATATGGCAGAGGGCAACTCATCCGTCCAGCTGACACACACTTTCTCAGAAACCCCAAGGGCCAACATTTTAAAATTTGCTCTTTTTCTGGGACCTGTATTTAGGGTTCACATGTAAAATGCTAACCAGCCCATCTCAACTGGAGGGGAGGGGGAAAAAGTTGAATGATTTATCCCTTTTCCAATTTAGGAACATTCTGGCCTGTAGATGGCAGGTCACTATTGTGTATCTATCTCCCTTCTCTGATTTCCATTTAGCGGTTTGAAAAACTTCCCCCTTCCCACATACCTTTGGTCTCCAGGGACGGATCACACAGTGACATTAAACCTGGGCCATAAACAGCTCCCCTCCTGATCTGCCTGTTAAAGAGGAATTCCATTTGCTTCCACACCGCTATCTTAAAATATACTGACAGCACTCCATCCAGCCTCTCTCCTCCTCCCCTCACCTGTCAATTACATGAGGGGAGGTCTATCCCATGGTGGGGGGATGCAGACCAGAAGCTCCCACTAACAACATTAAACTTTAAAACTTTTTCTTGAGCTCTCTCTCTCTCTTTCTCTTTCTCTCTCTCTCTCTCTCTCTCTCTCTCTCTCTCTCTCTCTCTCTACCGCACTAGAACCAAAACACACTATTCTGGTACACATAAATCCCCTCTGCCACCCTCAAGCCCCACCTCTCCACACACCCATACACACATGAACACACGGAAGTATTTAAAACCCTTACTGAAAACCCCAAAAATTAATGTTTATTTGAAGATTATTTTTTATGACATGAAAATATTACAGATTAAAGTAGGGGGTAGGAGGTAGAGGAAGCTAGTGTTTCTAGAACTTGTGCTGAATCCCAGAGGGCAAAAAAAAAAAACTGGATAGATTTGACACAGTAAAGACCACAAAACGTACAACACACAAGTCACACACAAACACAAAAGCTCTGCCCAAAAGCCAATTATGAACCAATTAGATTTATTAAAACAATCACAAAAACACCAAGAATCTCTATCACTCCATACTGAAACACAAGCAATAGCATCATAGACCTTCAGTTTTCCAACCACAGTCCTTAGAATGACCCCAAATCAAACCAGATGAATTCACTCTCTTCAAAAAATGAGAAGTGATCCAACCTTCTAGCCCAGCTTCAGGCCACATCAACAGAAGTTTAAAAAAAAAAAAAAGCCCACAGCCAACAGTGTTCAAGTGGGATGAATTATGGATGGTCCAAAATGTGACATAAACCGATATGGCCCTTTTGGGTGGGAGGGAATGAAATCCTATAACCAGAACCTTCAAGCGTGAGTGCTGTTTCACTTACTAATTAAAAGGGGGAAATAAAAGGCAGACAGCCTCAGAAAAAGCATAGTTTAGAAGACCATACTAACTGCCAATAACTACACTTGGAACAGATCAGCTATGATCCTCTTTATACTTTTAATTTCATGGCTACAGACCCAAGGACCCAATTCCAAAATCAGCCCTTGGGGGGAAAAAACTACAAGAAAAATCCACTGCAAAGCACCCCAACATGCAACAAACTTAGCGTGATTCAATTCAACAACTATTTATTAAGGCTTTACAAAGAGAAAGACAAAACAGTCTTTACCCTCCAAGTTTAACCTCAACGAGTGGGAAAGAAAATGTACACAGAAAAACCTGAATAATTCTGTGAGTTCCTATTCTATACGCGTGTATGTGTGTGTATACAACAAATCCCTAAGGCTTTCAGTTTACTAAATAAAATAATTTGCTAAATAAATTACTAGCCCTATGATGCCACCCTGATCCCCCAATACTAGCATCATGACCCCCTACACTCAAAACAGTTCAAGAACCTGGCGTTATCTACTATGGCCTATCAATTATCAAAGTGTTAAAATTCCATAGTACAATACAACCATTCTGAACATAACTCAATCAGACTCTCTGATAATCACTCCTGGATGACAATGAGCCCAGATCACCAGAGTGGCCCACTGACAAATGCCTGCTGACTTCAATAATCAGTCAATAACTCAATAATCAATTCACTTCTGTAATACCAGAGACAGTAAAGAAGACTGAGCTGAATGGGGACTCACCCAGGAAAAATGCCCTAGATAGTATTTATTTAAAATCCCCTTGTTTTCTTATGATTTAAAAGCATCGATTTATAGCTGAAAAGGGGCCTAGGAGAACCTCTCTCTAGTTAGCACAGGGGTTTTGAACCTTCACAGGCACCTCTGGTCATCTGCTGAGAGGTAGGAAACCCCTTCTCAAAATAAAAGAAACGTAATTAAATATAAAATCAAATTTCAGTTAGAGAGCAGAGAAATAAAGATATGATTGTTTTCTTATTCAAAGTTTAAGGAGCCCCTGAAATCTCTTTATCAACCCCAGGTTACCCAACTGGACTAGCTCAATTCCTGCCCCTCCTCCCCCATTTTACAGATGAGGAAACTAAGGCCTGCCCGATTTGAGTGATTTGTCCAATGTCACACAGAATATTCAAATACAGATCATGGGACCATAGATTTAGTGCTGGAAGGGGCCTCTTGATTTGACAAAGAAATTAAAGCTCTGCGTTACATTTTGCCCAGGATCACTCAGTTAACAAGTGTTTAAAGTAGGATTTGAACCCAAGGTCATCCTGACTCCAAATCTAGCGCCCTTGGAGGACTGTCCCCTCAGATTCCCACCCCAGTCCATGTCTGCCTTACTCAGTCCCTCCTAGATTGGGTATAAATCAATCTCCTGGGATTGAAATCAAAAACACTAGTCAAAAAGACTGTGTTATCCTCCTCTGCATAGAGCGCCCTCCTCCTTGGCTGACTTAATTTTAAGATATCCTTTCCAACTCAATGACAGCCACAGCCTTTATGGGGATAAGGTGGACTGTATTCAACGAACTGGAAAGCGATGATTAGTCTGGTCCATTTCTGAGCAATTTTACAGAACCCACAGAAAAAATTAACAACAGATGGATTATTTTCTTTTCCAAAGACAATGCAAGTGAAGTCACTGGGAGGCAAATCATTGCCAATTCAAGGAAGGAAATGGTCATTTATTTATCAAGCACCTACTATGTGCCAGGCACTGCGGCTAAGTGCTTTACAAGTATTTTTCCATTTGATCCTCACAACAACCCAGTGAAGTAAATGCTATGATTATCTTTTACAGGTAAGGAAACTGAGGCAGAGATCAAGTGACTTGCCCAGGGTCACACTGCTGTTAAGTGTCTTTTTCCATTGCCAATAACAGCTAGTTATTTGTACTGTTTTCTTAAAACAAAACAAATATTCTCAATGTTTTCTTCAGTGGCACAATCCTTTTTTTCAAATATCAGCAATATACACATTTTTTAATTTGTAGCTATTCTATAGATTTCTTTATCAGCGTTTAACCTACCTGAAGAACTTGGATCGAGCAACTAACTCACCAGTCTATCTCTAGAATCAAACTGGCAGTTTGAAAACAGAAATCTAAGGACATCTAGTAATGTAATTAGTGGCCAGTCCTACCTTGCAGTCCTAGAAATGCCTGAGACTGGCCAATCACGTAGCCTCCAGACTCAGTTTCTCCATCCTGACGATGAGGGAATTGGACTAAGTGAGCGCTAAGGTCCCTTCCAGCCCTAAATTTCTACGCTGCTAAAATGGGAATTTTTCTGGGTCGAATTTGTATTAGTTATGAATGGGCAAAGTGGTCATCTTGGATATTCCAGAATAATCTAAATTTCATCTGGGGGCATCGATAGATCTACTGTTTCCTTTTTCCAATTTTTCCTGAAGAGGTTACCAGGAGGTGCTTTCCCTAAAACAATGTCCCTTGTTCTGCATACTTCTCTTCTGTCTTCCTAGGGCTCCCCACCTCTTCACCCAGGCCACCACTGACCCTCCCCTATCGGGCACAAAAGTCAGAGGATTATTTTTCTCTCTTCCTCCTCTCTCACACAGACTTTCTCTCCACAGGGGGCTGGAAACTGGAGGAAATTCAAATCAAATTAGCTGCACATTAAAAAATAAACAGACAAGCAATCAGGAGGTGCCCACCCAACAGAAAGATCAGGATAGCAGCAAAGTCTGAATCAGCCCAGGAGAGAAGGGGCGGAGGGGGTGCAGGGAAGGAAGAAAAGACTCACAAATCAACATGGATGTAGTTAAACACTTCTAGAATGAGCCCCCACCAAGTGTCAGTAAGGCAGCCTCGGCCTAAATCCAAATGCGATTTAAAGAAAAACGGTGAGGGGGATGTTGGGTTGAACTTTTAAAAAAGTCGGCAAACAGTAACGTGTGTTGGTAAAATGCCATTTCTTTCTTCTCGTCTGGGATGGCAGAGGGAGGACTTAAGAGAAAGTCTTACTCAAAAGAAAATTCCCCATTCCCCCCAATACCTCCGCCCGATCTCTATTGCCCGAGTCCAGCCCAGCTCAACAACTGTTCCAACTCAGCGATATCCTCCCGCAAACCAGGACTTAGACCCCTTTTCGGAGAGGCACAAACCCATCTGGGGAGAAAAGTTGCCTTGGCTCGGTCCCCAGTCTCCGTCTCCAAATGCCCCCCCGTATCCAGACATTTTGGAAAAGTTTACGCGGAGAGCTCGGGCCTCCGCTGGAGCCGCAAAACGCGTCCGGGTATTTCCCCCCATTTTTTTCTTCTACCGGAGTGACAGACCGTCCCCATCCTCAGACCCACCCCCCCCCATCCCCATCCCACTCCCTACAGTGCCCAGCGCTTCTCCCCCAGCCCCAGGCCCAACACCTGGGGGCCAGAGGGTTCGTGCAACCCCCAACCAGGAACCGCGACCTGAGCCTTGCCTCCAGCTCCCCGGGCCCCTAGGTGCCTCCGCGCCCCTCCCTCCTCCCTCCCTAGCTCTCGGTTCTCCAGCCCCAGGGCACAGATTCTCGGCCTCTTCTTCCTCCTCCTCTTCCTCCTCCTTCTTCTCCTCCCTCCCCAACCAGATCGAGCTCCCCCAACAGGGTGAACGAATGCGAAAAGGAGGGGAGCCGAAGGGAGGGGGAAGGGTCCTTTGACCGTTCCCTCTTTTCCCCCTTCTACAACTCTTTAAGTTGGGAACAACCCCTACACTCCGCCGACAGCTTTCCAAAAGCAGCAAAGAGACGCAGGGAGGAAGCCCAGAAACTGGGGAAGTGAAGACATGGAGGAAAGGATTTGGCTGGGGGAAGGGGGACGCAGAGGGGGCAGAAGGGGCCGGGGAGCAGAGTAGGGAAATGTCAGGGCCCTGGCCGAGAGACCCGAGCCTGGGAGCCCCGCGGCGC
This sequence comes from Trichosurus vulpecula, assembly GCF_011100635.1. Lineage (NCBI taxonomy): Eukaryota > Metazoa > Chordata > Mammalia > Diprotodontia > Phalangeridae > Trichosurus > Trichosurus vulpecula. The sequence goes on along the minus strand of NC_050576.1, from coordinate 246,202,172 downwards.
CCCAGGAGTTGCCCGGGAATCCCGGGCTCGGCAGGCGGCGAAGGTTCGAAAAACTGCTACTTTGTAGCCTCCCGCCCCGCAAACGGCTACTTTGTAGCACCCAGGCCCTTCTCCCACGCCCGTGGCCTCCGGACCCCCAGCGCCCCGGCACCCGAAGCCCTTCCAAGCTACAAAGCCCAACAAAAAGGGGAAAGGGGGGCAGGGAGAAAGGGGGAGAAAATAAAGAGGCATCCTCACCTCCCGAGCCCGCCCCGCCGAGGGCCCCTCCCGCCCCCCGATGCACACACAAAAGTCCTCCAAACTTCAGCAGCACTTTGCGCTCTTTCATGGGTCTGGGCTGAACCCTCACACCATATGGAAAGTGACACGTCGAAGATTCCGCTGCTGCCTCCTTCCCTCCACCCCCCCCCGTACCCCCTCCCCTCCTCTCCCCTCCCCTTCAGGCAGCAATCCTGCCACCGAGATGGGGGGCGGGGGGATCGCTTTTGCACCACCTCAGAGACAGAGGACCTAGGGGCGGGGGACAGGGGTGCCAGGGAACTGAAGCAGGGAGGAGGCACAACGTAGAAGAAATAAAAATTGGCCGGTTTTTCTTTTTCTTGGAAAAATGTTTTTTGGCAAAGCAATGATTGGGGGAAGGGGAAGGGAATCTCTGCACTAAATGCTTTCCCCCCACTTTCCATACTTCGGTAGGTGCCCGTCTCCATCCCCTACCCCCCCTTCCTGGGTGCATCCCCCCCCCCACCAGCTTCCCCCAGCCCGGAAAGTGGGGGTGGGGTGGGAAAGGGGGAGGGCGGGAGGAGCGGGGCACCCCAGCCCCTCTCCGCCTCCAGCGCAGCCTCGCCACTTAAGCCTGAAGTTTTCCTGCTCGGAAAGGTGGACGCCCCCCGAAACCCCAGGGGTTCCCCGGAACCCACTAGCGGCGCTGGGCTCGGCTCTGGGGCTTTCCGGGGCAGTCCCGCTCCTCCAATGCCTTAGCCAGACGCGGGACCCCGCCGCCAGCCTGGGCTCTGGGGCTGCTACTTGGCTCCCGCCCGCTCGCCCTCCCCGGCCGATGCGGCGGCCGCTCCTTACCTTCCCGAGGGCTGAAACAGGGTGGGTGCCGGGGGGCGCGTAAGAGACCGGGTTGCCCTCTGCCTGCCTGCCGGCCTGCCTTCCCTCCCTTCCAGCCAGGCAGCCCGATAAATCCCTCCTGCCGCCGCCTCTGCCGCCGCCGCCGCCGCCGCCTCCGCTGCTCCTCCTCCTCTCCTCCTCCTCCTCCTCCTCCAGCCGCCGCCGCCGCCGTCGCCGCCGCTAAAATAACTACCAGCAGCTTTTGCTGGAGGATTCCGCCATGTCAATGATGTCGGGACCACATGGGGATTTGGGGCCAGCCCACATACCGTACAGTGCCGAGTAGCGCCACCCGCATAAATGCGCGCTAGCGGGCCCCGGGGCTTTGGGAGAGGTGGTCGCGCCTCCTCCCAAGACCCTCCCCAAGGACCTGGAGAAAGGTGGAGCGGCCCTCCGAGCCTGGGGACTTCCGAAAGGCCTGGGCTGCCTCTTCTCTGCAGTCTGCAAGGATTGCTAGGAGCTGGACGAAAACAAAAATGAGAGTCTGTGCCCTCAAAAAGCTTCCAGTCTGCTTGGGGGAGAAATAACATTTGTACACCCAATAAATAAACGCGCAAAGGAAATATAAAACCGGACAAAGGTCTTAAAAGTATTGACTATGAATGCTGCAGAATCAGTCTATCAATTTGAATTTATTAAGCTTATTAAGCACCTACTATGTGCCAAGCACTGTGGCTGTGCACAAAATAGGTGCTTAATAAATGCTTATTGATTAACAGCAAAACTAGGGTTACAAAGTGAATTTTATATTCTGGGGAGAGCCTCTTTTGTATCCCCAGCGCTTAGTACAATTCCTGGCACACAGGAGGTGCTTAATAAATGTAAGTTGAACTGAGCAGAGCCACCACATAAAAAGTGCATACAAAATATATATCAACTAAATACTGGATAATTGTTCAGGAGAAGCACTAGCAGTTGGGGAGGTGGAGGGGAGGGAGCAGGAAAGGCCTGTGAGAAGTATCCTTGGAGCTGGACGCTAGGAATTCTAAAAGGCTGAGGGGAGAGGAGAGTACGTTCCAAGAGTGAGGAACAGTGTGGGAAAGGCAGAGATGGGAAGCATGTTTGTTGTTGTTTGTTGTTGTTGAAATCTAGCCTCAGACCCTTCCTAGCTGTGTGACCCAGAGCAAGTCACTTCACCTCCATCTGTCAGTTTCCCTTTCCGTAAACTAGAGACAATAAAAGCACTGACCTCAAAAGGTTGGGAGGATCAAAGAAGACAGTATATGTCAAGCACCTTGTAAAGGTTAGGAACTATAGAAATATTAACCATTATTATTGTCGAGTTGGCCATATGGTGACCTTCAGTTGGGATGGAGAACCTCAACAGTGGGTCCATCAATACAGTGAGGATAGAGAGTGAATTAGGCCCATTGAACAAGAAGAGGCCTTTAGAAATATTGCGGTGCCTTTAATGACAATTTTTTCCTTGAAATGTGAGCCCATGTTTTTAACAATAGTCACCAGGTGATACTCTGGGATCGTGAAACATGAATGGTACACTTGAAACAGACTCAAGCCATGGGTCACCCAAGGGCTTGGCCCCTGGTAGGTGCTTACTAAATATTTGTTGATTGATGGTGTGCACCAGTAGACTACAACACAAGAATCGGGCCAGAGAAGCAACATAAAGGAGGGTCGTCAGAGACGTGGGGGACCACAAAGAAGGTAGGCCAGTGCATGGACCACCCATTGGACCATCCCCATGTTCAGTTGGCATCCATGAACTGTCAAAAGAACAAGAGGAAGGCTCCCAGCAGGAGACGTGTACTCCTATGGAGGATTCCCATGCAGAACATGGACAGATATCTCACTAGATGGGCAGGCATGGATGGGTTCCGACCAGGAGTTCCCACATGGATGAAATGTCAGCTCCACCAAAGCTACGCACATATCAAGAACTGAAATGGAGCTCAAAGGCCAGCTAGCAAACTGCCTTATTTCACAGATGAGGCCTAGAGATGGAGTGGCTTGAACGCCATCACACAGACAGGATTATGGGCTCCCAGGTCTCCATCTGGAAAGGAGCTCAGAGGCTGTCTAGCTCTAAACCGTCATTTTACCGATGAGAAAACTGCTCCCCCCCTCCCCAAGAAGTGACTTGATTTTATCCAAATAGTACAGCTAGGATTGGAACCCTGGACAACTGGTTCCAAACCCAGATCATTTCCCTGCATCTTATTGCTCCACGTAAAACATTGTCAATTTATTTTATACTCTACAGCAACTCTAAGAGATATCTTATCCTTTTTCCTTTTTTTTTTTTTTGCAAATAAGGATTTTTTTCCTTGAAAATATACATAAACATGTGTGCTGTTATTTTTAAGCCCCTACTATGTGCAAAACTTCCACAGAAGTCATAATAGGATACCTTATCTTAGCATTAAGGTGAACCTGAGTTCTTGAAGACTGAGCCCCTTAAGTGAAAGTTCTGGCCACAAGAAGCTGGAGAGTCCCCAACTCTGAGCCCAGGCTCAGACCGAAGATCTCGTCCAAAGACCAACGTAGGGAAGCATGGAGAGGTGCTTCACTATGTCAGTCTTCTGTAGGTGAAGAATTTTTTGGCCCTATTTTTTAAATTTCGAACTTAAAAAAAATAGCATTTCCATACATATAGTAGAACACAAAGAGAGGGTCACCAGTATTTCCCACCACTTAGTTTTTTTAAAGTACAAAATAAATTCTACACATTACTTTCAAAACTGTCTGGCTTCTCTGGATTTCCTTCTTTTCTCTGCTTTTTAAAAATGTTGTAAAGACCCTCTTTTTTTGTTTGTATCACCATCGATAACTCCCACCTCCACCCCCCATTAACAACCGAGAGAAGACAGGAGAAAAGCTCTCATAACAAATAAACACAATCAGGCCAAACAATCCCAGCCAATGGCCCCGGGCAAAATGCAAGTCCCTTTCTGTACCTAGTGTCCATCTGGTGGCTCCGTCTGCAGGTGAGTGACACCTTTCCTCCTAGGTCCTCTTGCAAACATGGTGGGGCACTGCTTGGATCAGAGTTCTCAAGTCTTAAGTCTTAAGCAGCCACAACCATTTTCATAGACCCTCTTCTGAATCTGGAGAGGACCTGGGTTAATGGAGTGCTGGGCACCCAGGCTGACTAAACATGAATGTGGCATGCAGAGTCCTATGACTGTCCCCAGATGAGCTGCAAAGTTAACGAAGCTCATGGAATCTAGGAGAGACTAGCAATTGTTTCTGTTTTGGCCAGAAACCCTGCGGGTCTTCCCTTCCCAATTTTATTTATTTATTTATTCTTTCATTCCTTTGTTTGCTTTAATGAGGTAAAGAGGCCATTCTTTGCCACATTTCTTATCTAGCCTTAATCACTAGGAATGAGCATCGCCTAAGACAAACAGACCCGGGACAGCCTTAGCTTAAAAAGGCCAAGGTTTCCCATTTTACCAATGGGGAAAATGAGGCTGAGAGCAGTTGAGTGACTTGCCCAGGGACACACAACTGGTGTCAGGTAGGATTTAAACTCATATCTTCCTGACTCCTTGTGCCCACCAAATCGATGCTTCTTGACTGAAGATGTGCAACTCTTAATTTGTAACGTGTAATGTAACCTTTTGCTCTCTACCCACCAATTTGGCAGATATAACTCTTCAGAAATTGGAGTATTCTGTGAAATTGGCCGATATGACTCTTTGGAAATTGGTGTATTCGAAGCCATATAGCACAATCAAAAGAATTGGGGGGTGGGGGTGAACTGGGCCAGCAATTCCATTTGTTTAGAGAACTCCTAGTGAGGACCCTCCCTTTACCAACTCAAGTCAGTACCTAATCTGTAACCCATAGTGTTGGAGAGTTTCCTTGACATTGACAAATGACTTGCCCAAGGTCACACATCTAGTATGTGCCACAAACAGAACTTGGGCTGATTTTACCTTTCTTTGTAGATACAAAGAAGCATATAATACAAAGTGGCCGGGCACACAATCAGCGCTTTTTGATTGATTGATATCTGACCATCTATCCACCAAATCTTTGATTTGACCCACAATTTTTAATTCTTCAGTGTTGTTTTAAAAGATGAGCCTTACCACCAATCGGGGAATGGCTGTACAAATTTGGATATAGGACTGTAACAGTAAATTTTTAATTCATCAGGAACAGTGGTATTGGTGTTATTTTAAAAGATGAACCTTACCACTAATCGGGGAATGGCTGAAAAAATTGGGATATAGGAATGTAATAATATACAACTGTGCTGTAAGAAATGTTGAATATTATGAGTACAGAGAATCATGAGACAATTTATACAATCTGATGCAGAGGGAAATCAAAGCCAAGAAATCAGTATTCAGCTAGATCCAGATTAGCACTAATGCGGAATCCCATTAAGAGGCTGTGTATATTTTAATTCATTCTATTCAAAGTTATATTTATGGAAACTACAGTAATTAGTTCCAGCCCAATGGAAACATGCAGTTCAAATTAGAAATATACAACCACTTCAGGGGTATTCATTATTCAAAATAATCATGTCCTATCTACACTCAATGACTAGGACAATATAAATAGAAAGAAAAATCCCCAAATAATGAAAAGTGAAGGTCGAAAAATTACAAAGAACAAGTAAGACCCCAAAGAAGAGATATAAGAAAATGCTCCTATTCTACTTCTTTGTGGAGGTCCATAGGTGTGGTACATTACATCTATTTTCAAACTTTTTCAATACGTGATTAGTTTTGCTGATTTTTTTCTTCTTCCTCTTTTTATTTTTTGTCTTTAAAATATTTTTTGTCATAGGGGATAGCTGTCTTTGAGGGAGAGGGGGAGGGGTACTGAAGAAATTCTGGTGATGTAAAAAAATGAAATATATCAATAAAAAAAGTTTTTAAAAAAGGGCCCTTAAAAAGAGGAGGTCCAAGCTTGGCCCTGGAGAAGAGATGAAGAAATGAACCCCCTTCCCCTCTTTGCACAGGTGGGAACCTTGAGGTGGACAATTGGATATGTTGTTAGTTTCAGTTGATGTGACAGTTATCTTTAGTGAACTGCTTTTTTCTCCTTTTAAACTTTTTTTTTAATAAGGGGTGGCTTGCTGAATAGGAGCAAAGATATTCATTCAGAAATGGAAGTGATAAAACCACCAAAGATATCGATTTTTTAAAAAGGTTCATGTCAGAAGTGACCCAGCATCAAAGGCATTGAGGGATCAATTTTCAAGGAACCTGAATGATAGGAAAATGTCACAGGTTGGGGCAGGGGGAGAGAGAAATCTCAGACTTTATTATCACCAAAAGCAAGTGGCCAAGAAAACCGCCTACTCATCTGCCTACGTTCCCATCTCTATAATGAGAATCGTTTACACATGCATCCAGAGCATCCTCGATGTTGTGAGAAAGGAACAGGAAGGCTTCCTCAAATCACAGTCACCCAAGTATAGGCGCAAAGACTCCTAGAGCTAGAGCTGAACGGAGACCCCTCACATTTTGCAGATGAAGAAGCTGAGAGCCAGGGAGGTGAGAATGGTTTAACTATTATCACATAAGCAGTAAATTGAACCAAGGTCCTCCTATTCCAGAGTTAATGATCTTAATATTCTGAAAAGAGTAGATAATATAAGATCCTATTTGTTTATATTGTGTTGACTATGAAGAGGTATTCAATTCATCAGAGTGAACCACTCCCTTGGAGGCTCTTCTCCAATAGGCTACTTCCTGTGCATATCTCAGAATCATACAAGATTCCCTGACAGGTGTAATCACAGGGACAGTTTTGTTCCATAGCCATCTGATTATTCATATCAAGTAAGGCATAGAACAGGGTTGAGGGGGAGCAGAGATAAATCAGGGAAAGCAGGGCCCCAAGTTAGGAGAAGAGTAGAGATGAGAGCCCAGCTCTGCCTCCTAACCTTATGTGTTCTTTCTGCTAAACTAACTTTGCCTGACATTAATGATTGCCATAGTGAGGCATAGAAGGGCCCTCCCTTGGAGCTCTAACCACCCAGTTATTCAGGAGTGAATGGACCTTTCACTAGAGGTTGTTTCAACAATTAAGATCAAAAGGACCACTCAACAGTGGCCAGAGGCTATGTTTCTTTGCAAGCCTTCAAGGCCCAGCTAGTGCTTGTCTTCCTTAGGTGGGCTTTCTTTATCCCCCTAATTGTTCCTCCCTTTTTCCACTGATTCTGTAAGTTGTGGCTACATATCGTATTGCCACGCCTGCCGGGTGAATGTAAGCTCACGGAGAGTAGGGACTGTTTTTTGTTTTGTTTTCTTTTTTCCCCTCAGTCTTCTTATCTCTAATACCTAGCCGGATTTATTTTTTTTTTCTGGGACCTGCCATGAGGAACTCCTTCTACTTTGGTAGAACCTGCAGCAGTTAGTCTTGGAGAGTTGTCAGTGGCACTAAGGGGTAAGTTGTCTAGGATCACTCAGACAGTATGTGTCAGAGGCAGGACTTCACAGGATCATAGCTTGGAGGCAGAAAGGACCTTAGAAACCATCAAGTCTATCCCTTCCATTTTTTGCAGATTAGGAAACTGAGGCACAGAGAGCTTAAGTGACTTGCCTGAGATTGCACAGGTAGTATCTGAGGCAGAATTTGAACTCAGGTCTCTTTGAGTCCGGTGTCTTAGCCACTATATCATGTTCCCACTTTCATAATCATATTTATATCATAGCTATCTGTATTAGTGTCTTATGCCTCTCCAAAAGTATATATTCTCATGAGGGGAAGAACTGCCTTATCTAAACTTTATGTATCTCCCCCAGCACCCAGTACAACAACGATATAGTTATTGATATTAATAACTAACATTTATATAACATCTATAGCTGGCAAAGCACTTTGATCCTCACAACAACCCTG